>NC_061120.1:125780903-126080903 GCF_002878395.1 Capsicum annuum
TTTTGAGCTAAAATGTGTTGAGTTAGGAATCTACAAATTGATATGATTTGATAAATGAGAAAGAGATTTGATTTGATGTTTATGATAGACCCTTGTGATGTTGTGGTGATTTTTTAATGCATTCTGAGCTTGTCGGGGAGTAGTACTTAGCACCGAGAGGGAAATTTGGTATTTCCCCAAACCTATGTGCCACCGTAGGGTTGTTTGATGCTGATATTATTGGCCAGAGAGCCCGATTGTGATTACTGCAGTTTTAAGGTCATAATCCCTGGCAAAGAGTATGACGCTCCCACCAATGGAGGTTTCAAACATTGGTATTGTATGTAGCTCACGTGGGGTTGTTGGTTACAGGAAACTCCCCTGTCCATAAGAGTTATGTTTATTGAAATACCGAGTCACTCCGAGTTTTGATGTGGTAAGTCAAGTTGCCTATGATGATCTATAATGATTTATGAGGTTTTTCTCTTACATTTCCTATCTAAGATGTTATGAGTTGCATGATTCAATGTCACTCAAGCCAGGTGTGTCATTATGGTCCGTACGTACATTTTTATGAAATTTATGATATTATTTATATTTTGCATACGCCTCCACATACTCAATATGTATCTTGTGCCGACCCACATATTTCTCTATGGGTTACATTCTTACCATGATGTAGGTTCAGGTACTCAGCCACAGCCGCGATAGTGATATTCGAGTGTCGCATCTACGTTTCTTCATTGGTGAGTCCTCATGGTTTAAGGAGCAAGTTGCTAGTTTTGGTGCTGTTGTTTTGTGATCCCTTTGGTTTGTTGAGTTAGTTGGGGGTTTGTCGCAATGGGTCGTTGATTTTGCTGTATAGAGGCTATGTCGGACTAGTGTATTGGTGGGTTGGTTTGTATATAGACATTCCATATATGTACAGTCTAACGATATTCCATGCCGTGTGCGATGTGATATGATATGTACTTATATATATATCCTTAGCGTAGCGTGTATGTTGTTTTGTTGGAACCCAAGGGTAGTGTTTTGGCTTAAAGGTTTAGCTTGAGGCTACGTATAGCCTTGGGCACCGTGTGGAATTTGGGATGATATTTTTGGGCATTTCAAACTTGATATTAGAGCCTAAGGTTGTGAAGAGTCCTAAGGAGTCTGACAAGCCGCGTTATGTAGAGTCTTGAGCATCGGTGTGTAGCGCGCCACACCTTTGATCAAGAGGCTGCGGGGCGTTGTAGGAAAAGTAATTTTTTTCTTTCTACCAGAGTCTATCATGCTTACAACTGTTTTCTTCTGCTGTTAATTCATGCGTTCTTATGACAACAAATGCCTCCACGTCAAGCTCGCAGAAACAACAACCAACCTCAACCCGTTGATCCGTTACATGAGACGGTATTCTATGCCAAATTTTGGGCAGCTTTTCAGATGCTAGCCCAGGCAGTTACCGCCAATACTCAGGCTAATGCTCCACCTCCGCAGGAAAATAATTCAGTAGCAGCACAAATTTGTGACTTTATGCAGATGAATCCGCCAGAGTTTCATAGGTCGAAAGCAGGTGAGGACCCACAGATATATATTGATGAAATGAAGAAAATTACACAGATTATGCACGTGACCGAGGAAGAAAGTGTGGAGCTAGCTTCTTATTGGTTGAAGGATGTTGCCTATGAATGGGTGCAGATGTGGAATAAGGGTAGAGAGGAAGATACCGCTCTGGTGACATGGCAATTGTTTTAAGATGCTTTCTTGGAAAAATTCTTTCCTCTTGAGTTATGGGATGCTAAGATAGAGGATTTATGAATTTGAGACAAGGCTCCATGTCGGTTAAGGAGTATTGTCTTAAGTTTAATTAGCTATCGAAGTACGCTCCCAATATGATGGCTGACTTAAGGACTAGTATGATACTATAATCAATAGGGAGATTGATCTTCCTAGGTTAATAATTCACGCCCAACAGATTGATTCAGACAAGATAAAGGAAAGAGAAAGAGTAAGAGGGATTAAGAGAGTCAGATCGGAGCAATAGGGGTCTGGTCAGACTAGATTCTCCGGAGGGAGTCGCCCTCAGTTTCAAAGACGTCCATTTATACTTGCGCCTTCCTCATCTAGTGCTCCCATATATCGGGGCAGGCAGGAGCTCGGGAATAGGTCGGTACCTTCCAGGTCTCAAGATAGTGTAAGCAATCGGCCTCAACCTCCTTCATGTTCTAAGTGTGGTAAAGACCATTTTGGGGGGGTGTTATATGAGGTAGCGAGGCTATTTTTGTTGTGGCAAGTTTGGCCACATACTTAGAGACTGCCCGTATGCCAGACAGCGGAGTCATGATGCCCGTCCCCAGAGTCAGGCTACTAGTGCCCCACCTCCCGCAGCCCGTCTAGTTCCTCCTTAGGGTGCTTCATTTAGTACTGCTGGTGGTCAATGCCAGAATCATTTTTATGCTATACCACCTCGTCAGGAGCAGGAGGACTCTCCCGATGTTGTCACTGGTATGCTCCGTGTTTTTTATTTTGATGTCTATGTGTTGATGGACCCCAATTTGAGTTTTTCTTATATGATACCTCGGGTTGCTATAAATTTTAAAACGGATCCCAAACTAATTTCTGAGCCTATTTTGGTTTCTACTCCGGTAGGAGAGCCTATTATTGCTAAGCGGGTGTATAAGAAATGTCCCATTACTCTCTTTTATCGGGTTATATATGCTGATTTGATTGAGCTAGATATGGTTGACTTTGATATCATTCTGGGTATGGATTGGCTTCACTCATGCTATGCGTCTATTGATTGTCGTACTCGTGTGGTCAAGTTTCAATTTCCTAATGAACCTATCCTCAAATGGTCCGGGAGCTCTGGTTGCTATAAATTTTAAAACGGATCCCAAACTAATTTCTGAGCCTATTTTGGTTTCTACTCCGGTAGGAGAGCCTATCATTGCTACGCGGGTGTATAAGAAATGTCCCATTATTGTCTTTTATCGGGTTATATATGCTGATTTGATTGAGCTAGATATGGTTGACTTTGATATCATTCTGGGTATGGATTGGCTTCACTCATGCTATGCGTCTATTGATTGTCGTACCCATGTGGTCAAGTTTTAATTTCCTGATGAACCTATCCTCAAATGGTTCGGGAGTTCTGTGATTCCTAAGGGTCATTTCATATCCTATCTCAAAGATAGGAAGTTGATTTCCAAGGGTTGCATCCACCATTTGGTTCGGGTTAAAAACACTAAGTCTGAAACCCTGACCATTCAGTCAATTAATGTTGTTAATGAGTTTCTTGATATCTTTCTGGAAGATCTCCCTGAGTACCTCTTGGTAGAGAGATAGAGTTCGGGATTGAACTTCTTCCTGATACTCAGCCTATTTCCATTCCTCCATATTGCATGGCTCCCGCGGAACTTAAAGAGTTGAAGGAGAAATTAAAAGATCTTTTAGACAAAAGCTTTATCATACCTAGTGTGTCCCCGTGGGGTGAACCTGTCCTGTTTGTGCGTAAGAAAGATGGTTCTTTGCGGATGTGTATTGATTACTGGCAGCTTAATAGGGTTACTATCAAGAATAAATATCCGCTTCCTCGAACTGATGATTTATTTGATCAATTGCAAGGTGCGAGCTACTTTTTGAAGATAGACCTCAGATCCGATTATCACCAACTTAAGGTTAGGGAATGTAATATCCCTAAACAGCCTTTCGAAGCCGTTACGGTCATTTTGAATTTCTAGTGATGTCTTTCGGGTTAACTAATACTCCAACATCTTTCATGGATGTTATGAACCGTGTATTTCGGCCATATATGGATTTATTTATAATAGTGCTCCTTGATGATATTCTTATTTACTCCCAAAGTGAGGGTGATCATACGGATCTTCTCTGAATCGTGTTGCAAACTCTTCGAACACATCGGTTGTATGCTAAGTTCAGTAAGTGTGAGTTTTGGCTAAACTCTGTAGCCTTCTTGGGTCATGTTGTTTCTTCCGAAGGTATTAGAGTTGATCCTCAAAAGATAGAGGCTATAAAGAGTTGGCCTAGACCTATTTCTCCTTCTGATATCTGAAGTTTCTTCGGTTTAGCTAGTTATTATCGTCGTTTTGTTAAAGGGTTTTCATATATTGCGTCTCTTATGACCCATTTGACCCAAAAGAAAGTAAAGTTGCTGTGGTCCGAATCTTGCAAGAAGAGTTTTCAGGAGTTGAAGACTCGACTCACTTCAGCCCCTGTATTGACTTTGCCTAATGGTGTTGATGGTTTTATGGTGTATTCCAATGCTTCCCGAGTCGGTTTGGGTTATGTATTGATGCAAAAGGGCAAGGTTATAGCTTATGCTTCCAGGCAGCTAAAGCCTCACGAGAAGAAGTATCCTACCCATGACCTTGAATTAGCTGTCGTGGTTTTTGCTTTGAAAATCTGGAGACATTATTTGTATGGTGTCCATATCGACGTCTTCACGGACCATAAGAGCTTGCAGTATGTATTCACCCAAAAGGAGTTGAATCTTAGGTAGAGACGATGGTTAGAACTATTGAAATATTATAATATGAGCGTGCTATATCATCCAGGCAAGGCCAATATAGTAGCAGATGCCCTTAGTCAGAAGTCCATGGGTAGCATAGCACATGTGGAGATTAGTAAGAAAGAGTTGGCTCGTGAGGTACATCGTTTGGCTAGATTAGGGGTTAGGTTGTTTGGTGATGTTGAAGGTAGTATAAGAGTGCAAAGCGGTTCCGAATCCTCTTTAGTTTTGGAAGTGAAGGAGAAGCAAGAAAGGGATCCTACCTTAGTCAGGTTAAAAGAGTCAGTTAAAGACCAAAAGGTGGAGGTTTTCTCCCAAGGGGGAGATGGCGTTTTGAGACTTCGAGAAAAATTATGTGTTCCTGATGTTGATAACTTGAAGCGGAGGATTATGGCGGAAATGCATGGTACGCGATACTCCATCCATCCTGGTGCTACCAAGATGTACCATGATTTGCGGGAAATCTATTAGTGGAACGGTATGAAGAGGAACATAGCAGAATTTGTGGCGAAGTGTTCCACGTGTCAACAGGTTAAAAGAGAGCATCAAAGGGCCAGTGGCGTGATGCAAGAGTTTAGCATTCCTACTTGGAAATGGGAAGAGGTGAATATGGACTTCATAGTTGGTTTGCCTCCTTCTCGTCGCCATCATGTCGTAGATTGGTTGACGAAATCAGCTCATTTCTTGCCTGTGCATTCATCGTATACAGCTGAAGATTATGCTAGAATATATATTCGGGAACTCGTCAGACTTCATGGAATCCCTTTGGCTATTATTTCTGACAGAGGTACTCAGTTTACCTCTCAGTTTTGGAAATCTTTCCAGAAAGGTCTCGGTACCCAAATTTGTTTAAGTTCTGCTTTCCATCCGCAAATAGATGGTCAGGCCGAGTAGAACATTCAGACTTTAGAAGATATGTTAAGGGTTTATGTGCTTGATTTTAAAGTTAGTTGGGATAAGCACTTAGCATTAATCGAGTTTGCTTACAATAACAGTTTTCATGCTACTATTGGAATGGCCCCATTTGAAGCTTTGTATGGTATAAGGTGTAGATCACCCATTGGTTGGTTTGAAGTTGGTGAGGCTACCGCGACTGGATCGTATGTGGTGTTCGAGGCCATGGAGAAGGTTAAGTTAATTCGGGAAAGGTTGAAAATCGCCCAAAGTCGTCAAAAATAATACGCAGATGTAAGGAGGAAAGACCTTGAATTTGATGTTGGTAATTTAGTATACTTAAAAGTTTCACCCATGAAAGGGGTGAAGAGATTTGGGAAGAAAGGGAAACTAAGTCCCCGGTACATTGGTCCCTATAAGATTGTGGATTGCATTGGGAAGGTAGCGTATAAGGTTGAATTGCCAACGGAGTTATCTAACATCCATCTGGTTTTCCATGTTTCTATGCTTAAGAAGTCTATTGGTGATTCTGTTGTGATTGATCCTTCCGAAAGCTCGGGTATTCAAGATAGTCTTTCATATGAAGAGATTCCAGTTGTGGTTTTTGACTTTCAAGTTTGTAGGCTAAGAAACAAGGAAGTTCCTTTGGTTGAAGTGCTTTGGTGAAATCAATCCGTGGAGAGTGCTACTTGGGAAGCCAAAGCGGATATACGCACCAAATATCTCCACCTCTTTCCTATGAATCCTGAGCATGCCAAAGGTATCGTTCTCTTTTGATTTATTCCTTATTGCTATGTTTATCTTGGCTTGTGTGTTTTCTACGATATCCAAAAAATCTAGAATGGAGTATATGCTTGGGCAAGATGATTTTTCTCTATATACTCATTTTCATAGTATTCTTGACCTACCTATCAATATTCGAGGGCGAATGTTTCTAAGGGGGAGATGATGTGATGCCCCAAGAAAATTTTCCATTAAAATCTCGGACGAAAATATGTTGAATTCTGTTCTTTATCGTGATTTATAATTTTTCTGTGTGGAATTTCTTGATATGTGACCCGTCATTGCGTAGATCATCGAATAAGCTTTCCAATGATATGTGGATCATCTAAAATAGACACTTAAGCGATGAGTTATGATCATTCCGATCTAACCGTGAATAGTGGTGAACAGTAAATGTGCAGGAAAAAAATACTGAGGCCAGTCAAATTTTAGGGTCATTTCAAATGATCAGAACTCTTTATACATAATGATCTGGGTGAGCTACTATATATCAACAGAAAGCTCTGAAAGTCCTCTTTCCAATGTAATTAGTTTCATCCAATTTGGCCATCGAAGCAAAAAGTTATGATCGATCTACTTCAGCCTATCAAAACAGTCTACCAAAGGACAGATTTGACATTATTTGATTTTTAAGGGTATTTTGGTCATTCTCACTCCAATCCATCTGGTTAAACCATGGATTTAAGTCCATTAAGGGCATTCAATAGCTCAGTTTTCTCTAAAATTTCCTAAGGATCAAACCCCAACCTTACTACTCCAAATTTCATCCTTCTATGTCTCTTGATTGAACCGTAGAAATTTCAAATTGATTTGGGATTCGAGTTGATCATGTTAATAGCTTCGAGAAGCACCCTTTATTTTCGTGAATAAAGTTCCGGAGTCGAAAGTTCATATTCATCTTCATTTTTAGGTATGTGGTGCTTTGAACAAGATTATCCTTTCCATCTTGTGCCTGGTATTTTTGTTGAATTACATTGACATGAGATTTTACATGTTTTACCATGAATTGGAAATATGGTTTTATATCTTATATTATTGTCCATGAACTATGGGATTATGTCATCCGATATGTGTATGATGTTGAGATAGAATTATGTCCAAAAAGTATTTGATTATGAGAGTATGATGATTTAATTTGTTAAGCCTTGATTTATACTATCATTCCACTATTTGCTTATTATGAATTTATAATTGATATTGGAAATTCTATATCCCTACGGGTTGATGTCTCAAGTACCTTTAAATGACAGTTGGATGTCAAATTGAGAAATGTTGATATTGAAGTTGCAATGAGTCTTGGTATTTTCCAGATGGTTTTGATGAGTTAAATTGTTGAAAATATTATATATTGAGTCTTTATATCCTTGTCCAAATGTCGAGTTGGTTATGGTTCAATGCATTGATACCTTGTTGATGTTGAGGAAGATTAAAATGTTTTGAGCTAAAATATGTTGAGTTAGGAATCCACAAATTGATATGATTTGATAAATGAGAAAGCAATTTGATTTGGTCTTTATGATAGACCCTTGTGATGTTGTGGTGAATTTTCTAACACGCTCTGAGCTTGTCGGGGAGTAGTACTTAGCACCGAGAGGGAAATTTGGTATTTCCCCAAACCTATGTGCCACCGTAGGGTTGTTTGATGATGAAATTATTGGCTAGAGAGCCCGATTGTGATTATTGCAGTTTTAAGGTCGTACTCCCTGGCAAAGAGTATGACGCTCCCGCCAACGGGGGTTTCAAACGTTCGAATTCCACGTAGCTCACGTGGGGTTTTCGGTTATAGGAAACTCCCCTGTCCATAAGTCGTGTTTATTGAAATACCGAGTCACTCCGAGTTTTGATGTGGTAAGTCAAGTTGCCTATGATGATCTATAATGATTTATGAGTTTTTTCTCCTACATTTCCTATCTAAGATGTTATGAGTTGCATGATTCAATGTCACTCAAGCCAGGTGTGTCATTATGGTCCGTATGTACGTTTTTACGAAATTTATGATATTATTTATATTTTGCATGCGCCCCCACATACTCAGTACGTCTCTTGTGCTGACCCACATATTTCTCTATTGGCTATATTCTTACCATGATGTAAGTTCAGGTACTCTGCCTCTGCCGCAGCCGCGATAGTGATATCCGAGTGCCGCATCTACATTCCTTCAGTGGTGAGTCCTCATGGTTCGAGGACCAAGTTGCTAGTTTTGGTGTTGTTATTTTGTGATCCCTTTGGTCTGTTGAGTCAGTTGGGGTTTTGTCCCAGTGGCTCGTTGATTTTGCTGTATAGAGGCTATGTTAGACTAGTGTATTGTTGGGTTGGTTTGTGTATAGACATTCCATATATATATAGTCTAATGATATTCCGTTCCATGTGTGATGTGATATGATATGTACTTATATATATATCCTTAGCGTAGCGTGTATGTTGTTGTGTTGGAACCCAAGGGTAGTGTTTTGGCTTAAAGGGTTAGCTTGAGGCTATGTGTAGCCTTGGGCACCATGTGGTATCTCGGGATGATATTTTGGGGCATTACAAGTAATGACTTATCATACTCCATTGAGAAAATAGGTTGGGTTCTCTAATGGAGAGATAAAGTCCATTTTGATAAACTATGAATGCCAATTGAACAAACTGGGCTAGAAAGTTGGATGATGCATTTTAGGTCTATTGAACAATATTTAAGACCCATATTTGTTCTTTTACATATCATTTTGCATATGGAAAAGCATGCCACTTTCATTTTGAATTTGAGCATAAGGCATTGTGGACACTCAAGAAGTTGAATTTGGTATGGAAGTGAAGTTGAGACTTGAGCAGTTGAATGAGATGTATGAGTTCCATCTTAAAGCATAATTTTTTTTAGCTTTTTACAAAGAGAAGATAAATTCATACCATGACCAGAAGATTGAGTCCCGAGATGCTATACGATACTTCGAACTACAAGTAGTCCCGAGCTAACCCTGAAAGCCTGCTACTCATTCTGATGACTCGAATAAAGGTAATATAAGCATGTGGTACACTCAAATACTGAAATACTGTCTGAACTGAACCGAGTTTAACTGCATATAATGTATGAAAGTACTTAACTAAGAAAAATTTGAAGAACTAACACTGAAAAACTAAAATGTATCTAGTAGTCAAAAAAGCCTCTAATGCTACTACTAGAGAGTCGCTGGGATAGACCCCCAGCTGACTCGAATTGTCTAACATAACTGAATAAACTAATATGGAAAATTGGAAATCTGAATAACTGGGTCCCCGAACTATGAGGACTCACCACTATCAGGATGTAGATAGAGATGCTCATGGTCAATCACGCTGCTGGAATTGAGCACCTGAACCTACATTATGAGGCAATATAGCACATAGACATATATGTGGATCATTACTTTTAGAATGTACTGAGCATGTGGGGGTGAATGCGTAAGTAGAAATACTATCTCAATGTTATCAAAATTCATAAAATATGGATGCTAAATGTAGACGACTCACATAAGATGGAATATCTGAAAAGTCATAACCATGAATAGCAAAACATACTGCGTAAATCTAGTGAGTCATAACATTTAGTTCTGAAAGATGTACTTTTACTCTTTCTACTAGTGAAATAAGTAGGATTAAAGTTAAGTCCGTTCTCAAATCATTTAGGCTAAGTGTAAAGGATCTCACCTTTGTATCTATAAACTAAAAGCTGAAATCTCATAGCTAATGACTTATGCAAAACAATATCTGATGAAAATCGTGGGCCTTTACACTTAGTTTCTAAAAGCTTTTCTGTTGTTCTTTTCTATTACAATTACTCTGTTCTGTAGGGAATTATTTTAAAAACTTTTTTGTAAAGCTTTGCTATTAGGGAGGTTCTTCTAACCGACATACACTATGTGAGCTATCATAGTATCCAATGTCTAGTTCCCTTATGGGAATACCTCATGTTAGGGTGAGCTGTAATACTCTTGCCAAGGAGTATAACCTAATCTAAGTGATCATAATCTATATTTGTATCCATATACAAATGAAATATTATTTGAATCTATACATACATTGGCTCATAGTTCTTGGGAAGTAAGATGCGCTAAACCCACACTTTCCGCTTGGTGCTAAATACTACTCCCTTTAATCTGTATGCTCAATCTATAAGAAATTCACTTTAAAACTAGCATAAATATTTAATATAAAAATCAGTTATGCATCCATTTACTTTAAACTGTAATCAAATCTATAAAGTGGATTCCATATATAAACTGAGGATCAAAAGATCAATTTTTTTCTTGAAAATTTTGAATGTAAATTAATCGTGGGATGCTTATAGGCATCATCTTCTTGAAATATCAATACTCATACTTAGGGATTAAAACCCATGATCAAAATCATGTCAAATTATCATAAAGTCATGCTCAATAATCAAAATCTTAAATTTTTTGCATAATTCTTGTCAAGATAGTGAAATTTAATTTTCAATGTATATAAAATCATCTCACATGCATAAACATGCAAAAGTAGAGAGGAAATTCAATATTTAACCACTTGAAACATCAACATCTTCAAATAATGATAATTGGTATGAACCCTAAACTATAAATCATATAAATTCAACTTTGAAAACTAGTTTTTTTGGGCACAAGGATGAAAGAAGATCCTTGTTCATAACCCCACATACCTTGCTTGATGAATTGAATGAAAAGCTTGAACCTTTGACTCTCTAATGGTGTTCTTGAAGCTTCTTCTTGAAGTTCTTGAACCCTGAACTTTGGATTATAAGCTTTCTCGGTGTAGGAGTTATGGGATTGTTCTTGATTCTTGGCCATAGAAATACCTGTTGTCAAACTCAATACCAAATAGAGCCTTCATAATATTCAAACCTTCACTGTAAATATCAAGATTAAGTGTAATCACAATCATGACTTAAAGAACAACATACATATAGGATAGTTTTCCTTCATATTTTTCAAAAGAGAAAAGGCCATATGTCCTAATTTGAAGCAAGAAAAACAACTAGCAATATAGAACAAGCAAATTATTAAAAATGGACTTCTATCTGTATGAATATCCAGAGAGATGTAGTACCTCAAATTAGGTAATTTAAGAGTCTGGGAAAGGGTGTACAATAATTGTGTCCAATATTTTTCAGCATCCTGTGATTGCCAGGAAGTGTTAGTCAGTAGGACAATTATACAAAAATTGCAATAGTGGCACACTTTATTTTTAATGATAAGGAAGCATTGTGATAGGTTTAGGTACTTGTGGAATCTGTTGCAGGAAAGCTCCATTGCTCTGCTGGCCAAATTGAGGATACTTCATTCATAAAACCTATGGACATAAACATAACCAAATGCTAGTAGACGAGCCGCTAACATGAAGAAACACAAAAAGACAAGAAGATGAACACTAACCACCAATAAATTTCATATAAACCCAAGTAACCCAGGGCAATAATGAGTGACGCACATTGCTACGGCTGCATCGACATTATTTCTCCAATTTTTTTAAATGGCGGAGGTTGGATAGGCATTATTTCTTGAGCTACGGCTGCATGGACATCGTTTCTCCAATATTTTTCCTAGTAATTATGGTTTTCCTCATTTTCTTTGTAAATAAGTACTCTTTTATTGTGATACCATACAACATAATACATTTAAAAAAGGATTATTGATTTCACTAACATAATTCATAAAAAATAAATTACTAATTATATTTAATTATTAGCAAACTTGAAAATTAAGAATAAGGAGGAAAATAGACCAAATTACCTCATCAAAGAAAGTGTAAATGAATCAAACTAGAACTAAATCTATTTCGATCTAGAACTAAAAATGACCAGATTAAATCCAATCAAGTTTTGGGAACTCAAGACTAAAGCACAAGACTACCCAAAAAAGGGGAAGGAAGGATTTACCCCAAGAGTGTAGTTTAGTGGTTGATGAAGTGGATGCAGACCTTAAGGGACCAAGGTTCAAACCTTAGCAGAAAAGAAAAAACTCAATGATTTCTTCTCATTAGCCTAATTCTTGGTAGATCGAGTTACCTGGTACCTGTACTAGTCAGAAGTAGCAAGTACGAGTGCACATAAGCTGGACTGGGCACCACCACTATCAAAAGAAAAAAAATGAAGGGTGCAAGAATGAAATTCTCACTCGGTTAGAGAAAACTTCAATTTCAGAACTGAATGCAAGTATTGTGCTATGGAGTCATGTAGCATATGTTTCCAAGATTAAACAATCCAACAGAATGACCCTGGAGCAAACACAATTATAAAAATACCCATCACTCAGTTACCGATTACAAAGATAAAACGTGTTATACTAAATACATCTGATACTTCTTTAACATGCTGTAACATGGAAGACATTTGGTGTAATGTAATGTTGTACATTCTTTTTGCTGCTTAACATTCCACTAAACTAAGAAAGAATGTAACTATAATTTTCTCATTACTATTATTGCAATACTAAGTAAGTCTTCATTCAAATCTAAACTTAATGTATAATTAGATCTTTGAAGTGCAACAAAAAAGAAAAAAACAAGGTCGATTAGGAAAGTACAAGTACTCACAACCTTCTCGCGAGTGCCAGGTTTGATATGGATCCTTCATCATGAAAACATCAATGATTCATCAGTCTTCTACAGTATGATTTAAAATAGAGATTTATTTCACTCGTACAAATCATTGAATACTTGATAAACATATCAAATAAATACAAAATAATGAGAAATAATAGGTACCTGAGCATTGAATCGAAGCTTAGACATGGATGATTTGTTCAATAGTGGAACAACTTTTAAAATCGAGGTACGGTGGTCACACTTTCTGACTTTTTGAAGTGATGGTTGGAGTAGCTTTGAAATCGAGGTGCAATTATCAGAGTAGTGATATAGTGGTCGGAGCACTGGTATGATGGTCGGAGTATAGTGGTAGGAACAATGGTATGGTGGTCGTATCAGTGGCGGATCAGACTTGGTGAATTTTTTATTGGTTTGAGCCCTAGTGTGAAAGTATAAAAAAGGTTTATTTTTGGCGGACTTTGCAAAATTTTGTGGGGGGAATAAAGAAACCGATATTATAGTTCTTTTTTATCAAAAAACCATTGCCATAGCTGATTCTATGGCAATGGTTCAAACAACTGTTGTGATAAAATACCTTATTGCAATGGTTATCAAACAAAAGCAATAGTTATAGCCCCTAATAATTTTATTAGAATAATTTTCTTTTGCAACGGTTGAAACCATTGCAATAGACCCTCTGTAGCAACGCTTTTGGAACCGTTGCCAAAAACTCTATTACAATAGGGGTAATTTCTAGTAGTGTATATCAATTTGGATAGTCCTATTAGATCTGAAATATAAATATTAGGATAGTAACAGGGTTGGTTTGGGTTTAAAATCTTTATTTTGTATTTCGATCCTTATTTTAAAAATTAGTGAAAATGCTTAAATGGGATCTCGAGGTCTAATTTATTGTAAACGATCTTTTTTTAAAAATATGATGTTTTTATTTAGTCTATAACATAAAAAATAATCAAGTATCACATATGGTTTATTTCTGTGGAGAACTAAACAAATCTCGAGGGTCCGTTTGAAGACATTTCCAATATACAAAACCAGTTAGTGTAACACTATTTGTTGGTGCAAAGCTCTTTCTTTATGAATGCAAGATCCAAAATATAAATGTGGAGAAGGATATTGTCCTTCATCATAATCTCGAGGGGGTGAGCCGAGAACGTTAAGAGCAGTCGATACTGGCTTGAGTTGTCCCCCATTGCAAATGCGATCGACTGTCACAAATGTGATCATTCGGATTATCAGCCTTCATGAATGTGAAGGCCTAGTTATGAATGAAATGCCCAATTATTTGTACAAGTCAATTTTGTCCCTCATGATCGCGAGTCTTTGTACGTGATTGTGAGTTACCATTCACTGAACAGTATAAATAATCCATTTTTCATTATTTCCACCATTTTTGGACTTTGGAGCTTTGCAAAGAGGTAATTTTTAGGATTTTCTTCACCATTATTGCTTGGATAAGATCCAAATTCATCTTCCCATTAAATTCCAAGGTATATATTTTCAAAAACATCACGTTTTCTTAATTTAAAAATGGATTTTTGTGATTTTCACCGGCAAAGCTTTAAAATGGGTTTTCTTTGATTTTGAGCTTAGTTTTGAACTCATTTTTGTGTGTGTTTTCAACTATAGACTCCAATAATCTTGATGAACTATTTCTAAATAAAATTTTTATTTTGCCCCTTTTGATTTTAAACTCATTTTTGAACTCGTTTTGGACCCATCCAAAATATATTAATATGGGTATCATTAGCTCATTTTAATGCATATATTATATTTTTGATATTTTTGGCTCAGTTCGACACCATTCGAAGGGTAAAGGTTTTGCATTATATTTTTTGAAAAAGTGGCATCCCTATTCTATGATGAAGTAAAAAGGACCCAGGAAGGTTCTAGGCTTGGATTTTGGTATTTTGAGGTAGGTTATGACTTAACTTCCTTCATACTGGGTTGAGCAGCTAACATACATGCAAAGTATGTTATGGGTTGGGGAATTAACTATGGAAAATCATATTTTGAGACTCTTATTAGTATCGTGTGCCGTATAGGGGATTATATGCATATTTTGTTGACTTGAGATATCATATATTTTGTGTAGCCCGTGCAGGGGCTTTATTTGACATAATAGGCCTTATTTATGGATTAAATGTCATATTTTTTTGTGATGCGTGTGCATGGAATTTAGTAGATATTACAAGCCTTATTTGAGAATTATTTACTTATATCACAATTTATATTTCTGAACATGGGGTTTGAAATGATATTGTTGATGTCTTACACAAATATTTATTCCAGTTGTGTCGAGTAAGGTCTGATATCATCAATTATTGACATATTGAGTTAAATTGAGATCACTTACACTTGTATTTAACCGATTATAATCTTTCTTATTTTATATATGCACATCTATGAGATATTGATACTAATAAGAAACTCTGATTTTGAAAGAAAATGTAATAGTTTATAAAACTCTTGATCTGTGAACAATAGCAAGAGTAGTGAATGAGACATGTTATAGAAACTTAATCCATGGACACTAACTGGATAGGTGAGTTGAGATATGAGTAAGTTTATGGGTTATTTACTCTTTCGCATGGGTCTTTTCCTGAAGAGCCAAGTCTTGGAAGGTATATACGTAAGTCCCACTATCATCACATCATTGTATTACATTACATATGTATCTTATGTGCTTCCTTTTAAATATGCTTGACGTGTATTAGTTTTTTTAATTATTTTGTGTGTACCTGTCCCCTTTATAACATATTATAGAACTATTAGGAGAGACAGTGTCAGCTACCATTTGGTAACTTTTCTATTTGTAGATGATGTGTTCATCGTACTTTTACTTGTATTTGTTTTCTACTTTACTCAGTCAGCCAATGATACCTACTGAGCACAACTGTAGCATACTTACCCCTATAGTACTTTTTTGGTGCAGATCCTAGTTCGAGTGCAAGATGCGATAGTTGATTTTGTTCTATTCAGAGTTGATTATCGAGGTATTGGTATGCTCTAGAGTTTGGGATAGATTTTGGATCTCTTCTTATCCTAGCTATTTTTATTATATCTTTTGGAGACAGGCTTATGTATTTTAAGTATTTAGAGTTGTATTAGGTAATCTTACACTTGTGACACTCATATCTTAGGGATTTTATATGTATTCGTTTGAGTACTTATTATTTACATGTTATGGCCCGGCTTTATTCTAGAAGTCTTTCATTTAGTGGGTTTTACTTTCTTATTATTGATTTTCCTTTGTCGTTTGGGATTTGACTTATCTACTAAGGCTGAGTAGTGGTAGGTGTTATCATGACCTCTACTTTAGGATAATGACAATTATATACTATCCTATTTTGGAAATTTACTTTATTCAATTTTGAATGATAGCTATACGTGTTTAAGATATAATATGTGTATGTATAAAATCTCGCACGTATGTATACATACATGTACATATGAATATATATACACAAACATTTTTGGGGGAATTAATTAGAGCAAAGCAAGCATCATTAAATTAATTAAGTAAAATTGATTGAGGTAAATCAGATTAAAAATTAATAAACTTATAAATATTTGGGCCATTTCGTATAATTTATTTTCTCAGCTTACACTACCCAACCTAACCTAAAGCCTGACCCGACCCGACCTGACCCAAAACCATAAACTAACAACCAAATACCATAATCTATTTTACCTCACCTCTCTCATTCCTTCTCTACTGAAAGAACCCAACTAGAGGAAAAAAATTAATGTTGTTCACTCCTTACTTCTCCCTTCCAATGATGGTAGCTTATAAACCACTAAAAATTACTATTTTTCAGTAGGTTTCCACCTTACCCCTTTACCTTTTCACTTCTCCATCGATCTCGCTGCCCTCCATCACCTTACTCGTCTCTCCATCACCTTTTTTCAAAAAATTGGACCTAGAAAATAAACTCTACCACCATTGCCACCCTTTGGAAAAGGAAGATTTTGAAGAACCAATGGATTTGGGTCATTACCCCTTCAATCCGAGGGGTTCGAATATTCCACCTCCAAATCATCACCTTTCCCCTCAAATTATAATGAAAAGGTGAACATATCTTCGACTTTATTTCACTTCATAGTCAATATCTTGTAAATTACATTCCTAAGAATTCAAAATTTGAATTCTAGAAACCCCAATTGCAAAATCTGTTGGAAACCCCCAATTTTCAACTATAAAAGGAGGCCTCTGGCTTCCATTTTGGACATCAGAAAACAGATAGAGAAACCAGATATTTGTCTATTCAAAATTCACTTCAATTGTGTTTTATTCACTACTCTCTAATTAGTTTCTTTCTTCTCAAAATACTTTGAGTTGAAACCTAATGATGTGCAAATTACACCCTTAAGATGTAAGTGATCATTGTTAATATAGTAACCCAACGAAGGTTTGGGTCGAGTCCTCACAGAATGAAGACAAAGATTTCAAAATTGAGCATTATAAGTCAACTAGGAGTTGGCTCATAATGCTATGTAAAGCAAATTTGAAGTAAAATGGGGGGGGGGGGGGAGTACTTTAAATGTTTTCAAAGTTAACAATTTTGTAGTCTTTAGAATGCAATGTCAAAGCTAGAAACCGTTAGAGCTTAGTAAAATATAGATGAATCTAAGGTTTATGCCTTACTAGGTGCGGGTTCATTCATGGGTAATTGGATATTTGTCTAAATTTAGCGAAAATCCATGGGTAGGCTAGATTATAGGTTTTTAGTGTTAATTTGTCAATCAAACACCAAAAATATCACAAATGGTTTCTTTTGAACACCTTATATGTGTAGCAACTTAAACAATCTACTACCTCAACTAGTATATTTCCATTTAACAGATACTATCAGATAAATTAATTCAAGTTATTGTTCACACTCATTCCTCACCCATATCCCCTTCGTCACGGATGATAACGGTTAAAGGGTAATTGGAGTTTGCAACCCCTGATTCTCAATTAAAACATGAAATAGATGCAAAACCTATTTCAATTAGCTAATTAAAAAGACAAATAAACTACACCCATATGCTAATCACAACCTATTCAAGCATAATCGTAAGGTAAGAAATTAGCTACTCATAGAGAGTGAAAGTAGAGATATACCCAAATTCTTTTCAAATTAATACATTAAAACACAAGATAATACAACAATCAAGGTTTTGATTCAATAAATCTTTAGTTAAAACCACTAATTTCTTACTTGAAATATCACTCTAATGTTTCTAAGCTTAATAAAAGTACAAAAATGGTGGAAATGAACTGAAAACCCCCTTTTAGATCCAAAATTTAGGTTTAAGTGAAATTATGAAAATGCCACCGCATTGGTGACCTGCTGGCGTAGTTACCAGTGCATATGGCTAATATCCGCATATAGGTCACCCACGCAGGTGCCATCGTTTTCTTAAAATGGCCACCTACGTGCACAGGTCCCTCATGTACGTACGAAGGTTGCCCTCTACAAGCTCACATGAACTTCTAAGCTCCTTTTCTTTTGATCTTGACCTCCATTTGACTCAAATGACTCTCTCATCTTCATTTTCAAACTTTACCTGCACAAATGAGCATTATACATGATAATAATATAAAATTAATAGAAAAACATGATAATTTAAGCTTAGAAAGTGCTAACAAGTTGCAAATTGGCGACTTATCAACCCCCCAAACTTAATTGCTTGTCCTCAAGCAATCAAGAATAACCCAAGGAGATAGGGTATTCATGACTCAAAACCGCCCACAATAAATATATACTAGATATCTAGTCTAACAAATCTCAAAAATATCCCCCAAACATATCATGGAAACATGTAATTTTTTTTTCAATATGCACATTTCTATGAAGCAAGGATGCAAGATAGTATTAAATGGAACTTTCAAATCAAAATGCTTCTCTAGAGGTCACAAAATCTTCAAAGATTGTCTCAGTTTTCATGATGCAACTTACCTTACTCATTTACCCAAACAATGAGTAAGATGTCACTATCCTCTCCAAAGTATCTATGCCACTCATACACAGGAGTTATCTCCACACACACAGGACATTTCATTTTTCAAAGAAGCTCAAATATTGAAAGAATTCACACTCACTCTTGCAAAGAAATTCAAGTACAACAAATAGAACCATAGGCTCCCTTCATGTTGTTTTGGCTAATATAGACTTACCTATTTTGGAATCACCAAGGTCTTGCAGTCCTAGATAAATATTTAAGGTGAGAGAAGGAGTGTATGTATCAAGTGACTAAAATATCTCCTTCAATGAATCTCTTATCACCTTCTACCCTAAATTTTTCAAATTTTCCACCTTATTCACCTTCAATTCTTACCCTTGTTTCCTTAGTCTCTATCTTGGTATTTTTCAAAAAAATTCAACACACCACTTTCTTTCTTTACATCTTTGCTTCTTTCAAGAGATGTTCTAACTTTAAGCCCTCTATAGCCCCTCATTTGTGCAATTTCACTGCAAGTTCTATTAGCTAGGCTATTCAACTTTATCATCAAGCATATCTTTTGTCTCTTAAGCACATGATTAGACAACCCAACATACACATTTCTTAACTTATTCTAGCATATCATAATTTCCCTCTAAGCCAAGAGTTTGAATCATCCCTAAATTAATATATCAACTAAGCAACCCTAAACTTAGGTTTTTGCCTATATTTCCTTACTTAGAACCATGTGATGCATTAAAGGAGGTTAAGTGCCAAAAGAATAATTTTCAAAAAGGGTTTAGGTGTTATAGCATGGTTATCATTAAAAGAAGAAAGAAAAATAGGTAAAGGCTTAAAAGGGTTAACAAAGGAATAACGTTAAGGTGGGAATTTTGTTATGTGACGGATCAAAAATAACCTTGGCTCATCCTCCAAAAACTATGCTGGCCTAGGACTTCACTCTAAATGAACTCGAGGTAAGTTCTAGACTACACGTATGTACGAGAATTATTCATAAACCTCACAACACAAGGCATCATACTCATGGAATAACAAGCTAGTCTCCCAACCAGTTCGAGCAATTGACCTTAGTAAGTTAATCCTAGTCAAAGACTCCTCCTTGTAAAGAAAGAGCCAAAAATTGAATTTAATGGTCTCAACTCAACAGAAAGCTCATAAACATCCTTACTTTTTTAAAAAAAGAAGAATGTTTTTTGGTTTTTGTCAAGTTCATTAAATACCTTGCCAATGATATTTGAATGATTTTTTAAACTTTCGGCTACTCCCAATTGACTCTAGACTCAAAATACTAGGTACCATCTAAGAATGTGGCCTCCTCATCTATCATGGGTAAAATGCCACTCCATTTGACAAAGAACACAAAATAAAAATAAAGACACAAAATGAAAAGAAAAAGAAAATAAAACTTTGCTCTTTAGGAAAGAACCAAGTTTTGAAGAAAATCTTTGGAGTTTATTAGGCACATATATTCAAAAGGCAACTAGAACAATGTGTAAAATTTTTTGTAAGCATCACCCGAAATACACAATCAATAATAAGACAATCACTATAAAGTATCACATTACATCAAGTGCATGTAACAACCCCACAAGTGCAATATCCACCATAATCATTAAAAAGCCCGACAAGGGCCAAATCACCAAACCACATTAATGTCAACATAAATAAATATGTCCTGCTAGGGACAAATCCTAATCACAAATCAACAACAAGTTTAAATTATGTAAACCACCAAATAAAATTAGTACAAATCATCTAATGTAAAATATGGATGCCCCATCACCCACTAAAAGTCATTACATTATCCCCAATGCAAAAGTAAAAAGAGTGTAAAGGAGGGTAAATACTCCCTATGGCGCACTAGACATTCCGGTCCATGTCCTTAGATGGTTGTACTAGCACACTAGAAGCCTCGTTAGACTGTGCTCCTTTAACTGGGTAAGTAATAATGGGTACCTCATTAACATGTCGGGAGCTAAAACTAGTCCCAACCATCCTTGCATGCTCCTCATCTCTGGGTAATTTCCTTGCAATCTCAACCTGTTGGTCTTCCGTAAGATCCTCGGTAACATAAATTGCGACCTCATCAAGAGTGGGAGAATGTCCAAACAAGTAAGAAAAAAGAAGTACTGGGCTTGTAGCATCGAGAGAAATGGCTATATCTACTCATCAAGACCAAAAGAGGGCTCCCTGGAGTGAAACTCTACACGTAGGCCATGAAGATCGACCTTTAAAGAAGCCACACCCTTATAATCCCCACTCTCCTTTACTGCGGTCAATATTCATTCATAATCTACCATGTGAACATGTAGAGGTACTAAGACCCACTTATAATTTCACAACCCAAATTAAGTCCTGGCAGTGACGGGCATCTCAAGTCTAACAAGGAACTGCGACCAGCCCCTACTCCTAACCAAAAAGGACACAATACACCCACATAGGGACTGAATTTTGAATATTTAACAAGATAGTATAAGATAAGCTCAAAGAATTTAAGACATGTGTATAACCGATAATTGTTACCCAACCAAAACAACCAACACCACTACCCAAATCCACAGTAATCCACAAAACCTTTTAATAAACCAAAATCAATAAAGAGTCAAGACATGACCCCGACACTAACAATGACAATGATAATGTTAATGGTAATGTTAATGTGAACTCTTCGATTCTAGTTTATGAAAGAAAATCGATGGAATGATCAAGTCCTCCAGAGTATGAAAGCTCATCACTTCACCGCAAACAACTGACAAACCAAACTAATCCACCAAACATTATACAGGAAAAGTAGAAATATCTTTGGTGCCGGCATCGTGTGGGGATACAATAACCAAAAATGATTAGTAGGTTGAGTACTATCAATTGGAGATCTGCATCTCCTACCATAGAGAGCTTCGAATGGAGCCATCTTAATACTGGCATGATAGCTATTGTTGTATACAAAATCAATCAAAGGCAAGTGGTCATCCCAACTACCCTTGAAATTAATTACACTCTCTCACAGCATATCTTCTAAAGTTTGGATGGTCCTTTCTACTTGAACATCTGTCTAGGGATGAAAGGCTGTACTGAGATGAACTTGGGTACCTAGACCCTTTTGGAATGTTTTCCAAAAATAAGAGGTGAACTGGGTACCTCTATCTGAGACAATAGATAATGAGACACCATGTAATCTGACAAACTTCCTGAGATAGAGTTTGTCATAATTCTCAACTGAATAA
This sequence comes from Capsicum annuum, assembly GCF_002878395.1. Lineage (NCBI taxonomy): Eukaryota > Viridiplantae > Streptophyta > Magnoliopsida > Solanales > Solanaceae > Capsicum > Capsicum annuum. The sequence goes on from NC_061120.1 coordinate 125,802,804, forward strand.
GAGGTATGAACCAGAAGGAAATAAGATGACTTTGTCATTCTGTCTACAATGACCCAAACTGAATTATGCTGATGACGAGTATGAGGCAAACCTATCACGAAGTCCCTGTTTACTTTTTCCTACTTCTAAGTAGGAATACTAAACTCCTGCATGGACCCACTAGGCTTCTAATGCTCAATCTTAACCTGCTGACATGTAGAGCACTTAGCCACAAATTTTACAATATCTTTTTTCATCCCACTCCACCAATAGATCTCCAGCAAATTATGATACATCTTAGTGGCCTCTGGATGTATCAAATAACGTGCACCATGCACTTCTATAGGGATTCACTACCTTAAGTCATCTACACCTGGCTCATAGAGATGACCTTGACAACACAAAACATCATCTCCCACCCGGGAGAAAAACCTCTACTTTCTGATCTCTGACTAACTCTTTCAACTTGACTAGATTGGGATCTCTATCTTACTTTTTCTTTACTTTGGAAACTAGAGATAATTCTGAGCTAGTATGAACCCATAATCATTCTATTAGTATGTATGAATGGAACATGAGAACATAACTGAGACTCGAACTTAATATATAAGCTGAATATCGTGAACTGAACTAAGCCCATGAATGCATGGCTTATGACTGAGATTAGAATTTGAGGGTCAACATACAAATACCCTCTACTCCAAGCTGGGTTCGTTGCATAAGGAATAAAATAAAAGATGTAGGTCATGGACGTTTAGGGATTATAGTGCATGTCCCCTTGGGACACTTTGTCCCTCTAAGAATACTTACTTTACAGAGATACTAGGGAAAACTGAGGTGATGTACAGGGCACCTACAAACTGAATCGTGACTCAATATCTGGGATCTAAAACTAAGGAATGATACATGAATTGAGCTGGACACGCTCTACCTGGTTGGTCCATCTCAGAATGATTACATTTATGATACTTCAGATAGGGTGTTTGGATGAAAAAATGGGAACTCACAATATACGAATTTGTCTGTCTGACTGCCAAACTGAATTACTGGTTTTATGGATAAAATTATACTGAAACTTATACCCAACTATACTCTCCACCTTAGTGAGACACTTCACCTAAGAATACTGAAGATATCCGTATGGGCGCTGAGCATAAATGCATGAACTTACTAACTTATTCGATTAATTGCATGACTGATAGCTGAATACTAGACATGTAAGGCTAAATTGTTCTTAGTCTGAATGGCTAGACTATAATTATGGATCATTATACATATGAGGTAAGGACTAACTGGGAAACATGAGATAAATGAGCATGTATTCATGAAAACTGTATTATCTGAGAATGCATGACCAAGTGCATAACTTAATTTTGAAACATTCTATAAACTAAGGTACTGACATATTGATAACTGAGTAACTGATAACTGTATGCTATGGTTAAACAAATCTAAAATTAAATTAAGCTACTAATCTGATTACTGAACTGAAGTTGAGACTGACACTATAACTAAGATTGTATCGAAGACTATAGCTAAGACTGTAACTGGGACTAGAGGCTAGTTTTAGATAGATGAGGGTTAGACTGGTACTGAAGTACTGAATACGGATGGCTAAGTAACTGATAGCTAAAAGCCATGGTTCTGTAGGACTATCGGAGTCCTTAACTGAATATCAATTACTAAACTGATGCTATACTGAGGCGTGAGGAATACAACATCAATACCACGGATTCACTGAGGTGTCTAAATTGAGGGTATACATGATATAATCTGAGTTTGGCTAATCATTAGGAGTGGAGCATGAGTCATGAGTGCTAAGCATACTGTAAAGTTTGACTTGAGTGCATGAGTCATGAGATGCATAACCTGAGTCAGGGTTTTTTTATGTTCATGGAACATGATTCGTAACACTAAGTAAACTGGGATTCCTCATACTAGGAACTGGAAATGTACCCGATTCTATGGAAAATGCGTGAATGTTATCTGTGTTCATGGAATTTAGATGTGAAGCATGCGTAAGTATCATGTTGACTGTAGTACAAAACTTTACACTGAGATAGGAATGGGTCGGGAATTACCTTCCCTTATTAATTTCCTACACATACTGGCATTACTAGAATCTAAAGGCCTGATATTTTTGAGATATCATAGTCGAACAGTTCCTGTATACCTGTCGGCCTATGATAGACTGACCCATTGGGGTGGAGACCAAGGAGGGTCCTATTAATATTTGATATAACCTTAAGGTTGACTTTTATGGATAGAGTTACAAAGAAAAGAAAGCTCATGGATCTGAAGGTGCATAAACATGTAAATGAGAGATCGGTAACATACCATTAACTGCATCAGGAGAACTTTCCTGATCTTGTCGGGAATAAAGTGCATAGAGTCTGCTTAGGCGTTGCCCACTAGCAGCACTGGAAGTGGCATCCTGCTAATTCGGGTGATCGAACTGAGCTGAAGAACTACTATGCTAACTTCGTGGATCGAGCTTAGGATAGCCTCGGACTTTATGACCTGACTCTCCATATCCAAAAAACTTATAACTACCGGCACTACACACACTCTTATGATTCTTACTACACTCTTCGCAAAGTGGATAGGTATGACCCCTGCTCACACTACCCAGGGTTTTGGAGCCAGGCGCCCTCTTATGACTGTCAATATTAAACTTAGGTACTGGCATATTGGCTAGAGATGGAGCTGGAACTGAGGATTTTAGGTGGAACTTAAAATAATTACCACCTTCTGACTTAGACTGAGCAAAGTTGAAAATACCTATTCTCGCTCTCTTATTTTCTCTCATCCTATGCTTCCCCACCTTAATTATCTAGGTATAAATCATATGCCTAGATGGAATAACAGCCTACTATTTGCTCTAAGATACTAATGAGTAAGATAAAGTAAGGGACTCGATTCTAAATTTGCCATGAAAGACATGCTCGCCTAAGGAATCTGCCTGAACGGGCGGCGGTGCTGACTGATTCCCGATTCTTCTTTCGTTATTCCATTTGGGAGGCATATTGTCTAAATAAAAGAAAGAGGTAGATTAGACTGAGAGTTTAAATTTAAGCCTATGCTCACTAGCATGATATGAATATCGAAAGAAGGGAAACTATTCCTAAAGCATCTTATAGCCTCCTATACATAAATGTAGCGCGCAACGCACCCATGGACAAGACTCTACTAGATGTGGATTTTTAGACTTCCTAGGATACTGTTGAACCTTAGGCTTGAATACCAAGTTTTTAATGCCTCGAATCTGATACCCGGAATGCTACACAGTGCTAGCAATCCTGAAGGACCATAAGCCAACCAATGACTCTGTAACTGAGCACTGTATGATATACTGTATAAATACAGAATAATAGGGCTAAAAGGCCATAAGGTTCAAATATCAGATAAAACATAACATTTGGAAATACGGTATATCAATACCAAAACTGAAATAAACTATCTGAACATACTAGTATGAAAGCCTCTAAACTGTCTGAAAACTATGGAGTTGATAGGACATATCCCTAACTAACTTCATCTACTAAAACTAAAATAATTAAGTAATGATATAATCATGCTATCCTCAAATGATGAGGACTCACTGCAAATCGACTACTGCTGGCTGAATCTAAATCTAAGTGTGATTGGGAACTTGAGCATCTGAACTTATGGTATAAAATACTATAGCATAGAAGAAAAGTATGCATCAGTATGTTTGAATGTACTGGTATACAATGTGAGGTAGGCTGAATGCATGGAGTTCATATGCATGGACAACACTAACTGAATGAATAACATAAATGTGAGAATACATGTATGAATACATAGCTATAAATGAGATCGTGGTAATACTAACTACTGAGTCTGAATACTAATAATATGAGTTTTGTATAACTGATATACTGTTAAATGAGTGACTATGTCTGATAGTACTGATTCTGATAGAACTAGCTAAGTTCCATACTGAACTGAGTGATTGTATCTAACAGTCCTAAATTTGAAGAACTATCTGAGTTCTTTTGTTGACACTAAGACTTAGACTGTGGGAAATAGTCATCTAATCGACATGCCCCTTTTCTTTATAGGGTTGGGGTCCAATCCGTAACCCCAATCAAAAGGGTATCAATACCACATCACTGGTAAGGACAAACTGTGAGTGACCCTCATCTTGCAGTGTCCCTAAAGGAGAACGGTGGGACCCTCAACTGGCAGTGTTAATCCACCTCATCTACCTATTACAGAGATGGTGCGATTTGATTCTTTTTTTTTTTATTTCATATTTATTCATTTCTCTCAGTCTTCAACTATTAGTTTTAATGTCTCAACCTATGCTGGCTACATAGTTCTAGAATACAAGAATTGCTTCTAAGGATCACACCCTCTACTGTCAGTTGGTGCCCTCATCCTTGGGTTCACTTGGTGCTGAATCCTACTCCCAACTGAATAGACACTGAACTGATTATACTGAGATGAACTGGTTTGAGGTTACTAAATTCCATAGACTGATGAAATATTACTGAATTCTGTTAACTAACTGAGTTCATGAGATTACTGAGTTTTTCTGAGTCATGTAACTGACTGAATTCTATTGAGTTCTTAAACTAACTGAGAATTCTACTGATCATGGCGTGACTGAGGTTATCATGAAACTGACACTGGCTCTAGGAACACAGCTAAATTATCGGGTGCAAGTACCCCAACACTAGATAGCATAAGGCTGACAAGACATAACACTTCTTGAATGCATGACCATAGTCAACAAGTCATAGTACAACCATTGGGGATTTTCATGAAGTATTTGTATGTCATAAGCTTATACATGAATAGGAATACATATAAACATGTCATAATTTCGTAATTCTAATCTCATGAGCGTTCCACCTAATCATTAAAATGCATAACAATAACATGGAGGTCATTGTGAACATAAGGGTAAAGCATGGATTCATCAATTTGGTTACAATTGAGTCATAAAGCATAATTCTTATTCTCTTAGGCATTTTAGCAAACACCTTGCATGTATAACTTGAGGCTTAGGAATGAACATTAAAGTAATACATCATGGCAACATTATTCACTTCAAATACAAGATTTCCAACCACATGCTAACCTAATTTCATTATATTGATTAAAGATTTCAACTTGGTAATCATACAACAAAATAAACATGGATATGATTCAATTCGTAACATAGAATTCAAAATTTATATTTTTGAAAGGGTTTCTTGAGCTTCATGGGTGAAAGGAACCCATGAATCAACACTTTACATACCTTAGATAGAGGTTTCTTGAAGATTAATGGTGGAATCTCCTGGATTAGAACCTTCACTTGAAAACCCTAGACTTGTTCTTGAGGGAATTTGAGAGAAACAACTATATTTTTGGTGAAAACCTTGCTGATCTCGTGTTATACGCTTATATAGAGGTGGGAAATTGACCCTTTTGCCCTTAAAGATGCGTACATTTAATGACTAAAAATAGGGCATCGACACAATTGGCGACGCAGTGCATCGATGACATCTACGTGATATCCGACGCGTTGTGCCATGATCGCGCCAAGCCTCAGTTATTTTTACTGGCAGCCCCTGCAACAATGTTAACAAATGCGATAGACGATGCGGTGCGCCAAGATCGCATTGGTGCACTATTTTGGGACACCAAACGTGGTCTAAATGAGTTCCAAAAAATCTAAAACTCATCCGGGAACACCTATCGACCTCTTTGATCTTGAATCAACAAAAATATGGACCATTAAGGGACATTAAGGTCACGAAATGAGATTGCCAACTTTCAAAATAAACTAAGTCTAAAATTTTAGCTAGAATTTTTTACGTCTGGGACCCCTTGACAAGCCTAAAAGACTGAATTAAGCTTATAAATTTTACGGGGTCTTACACTAATTATAAGCGTGGGGACTCAAACCCCTTGCCATTAACTCGGGGGAGCAACTCCTTTTGTTCATTAATACAAGGTGGGGGAACACCGAATCCCTTTGTTCATTAAATCAACCATCATGTTTTAATAACCTGTTTGTATAATGAAATTGTTCTGAAAATAGTTCAATGCAATTTTTATTTGTACTCAAAACAGCTTCCACAATGTTGGGTTGGGGTTGTTATCAATTCAATTGTCAATATTTACAATATTTGGGATAATCACAATCCCCTAGTTTATTAACCACACCCATGCATCAAATTGATTTCAAAAACACCATTTAAGAATAAACAATGGATATGTAAACATTAAACATCGCATAAGCAACAATCATTCAAAACCCTTAACCCATGTTTCAAAACCACCTTCAAAATCACATGGATAACTATTTCAAACACATGATTTTACAATGTAATAGTTGGGGAAGAGTAACATGCCTGAAATATCAAGAGTTATGGAGAGAATTTTCCCTTGGGAGATCTAATTGATCAACCTCTTAGAAATTCTAAGTATCTTTCTTGACAAGATTTAGAGAGTTTGAGAGAGTATTTTGATTATGAATAGTATGCTAATAAAGTACCAAAAATGGTTTTAAGTAGTGGGGCTAAGTGGGGTAGGAGGGAAATTACCAAGATGACTTTAATTAAAAGAATGAAAACCGATGCCTAATCTTTACAGGTGACCTCACGACTCGTAGGGTCACCCTACGACTCATTTAGTCACGTTGTAGTCTGGATAGTGTCCAGGGTCACCCCAAAATGGTCTAGTTATGAGTCACACCATATGATTCGTATCCTGTCCTTACGACTCATAACATGCTAGTCATAGTCACAATAGGAACTGTAGGATAGTACACTGGTTTTCATACAGTTCACACCCTACAACTTGTAGGGTCCAAGTTATAGTCAAGATAAAAACTCCAAGCCAACAGACTGGACAGGCTATGATGGCGTCCCTAAGACCCATAATGACACTCTACAACTCGAAGGGTGGGTCGTAGTGACGATAGTAAGCTCAAAGACCAGAAATTTCCAGGGACTAAAAACTCGGGGTGTTACATTCTCCCCCCTTAGGATCATTCATCCCCGAATGATGAGACAAGGTACCCTTAGCATGATTTAACACAAAAACACACCCACACTTACCTTTATCAAAGAAAAAAAACAATGTTATCAAGCAAATCATAATTTTCTTTAACAAAGTCAGAAAACAAATATATTAAGAATAACACATACATTAAGCACGATTATCCGGAAGTAGGAACAAGAATTGATACTTGGAATTCATGTCCTTTTCAACTTCCCAAGTGGCATCTTTAACCTTTTGGTTCCTCCGTAGAACCTTTATCGAATACACGTTCTTCATTCACAATCAACGAACTTGCCGATCCAAGATACCGAGACTTTCTCATAAGACAAGGAATCTAAAACACCTACTTTCCAATAGAACCCCTAAGGAAGGAATAGCCACACACTTCCTAAACATTGAAACATGAAATACCGGTTGAATAGAACCCAAGCTTGAAGGCAATTCCAATCCATAAGCCACATTAACCACTTTCATCAAAATCAAATAAAGGCCCACATAATGGGGACCAAACTTCCCTTTTTTTCCAAATAGCATCACTCCCTTTATGGGAGACACCTTCAAGAATACCCAATCACCAACTTCAAATTCTAACGCCCTTCGTATCACGACCGCATAGGACTTTTGGTGACTTTGGGTGGTATTAAGCCTATCCCAAATCACCTTCACGTTTTCCATAGCCTGATGAACTAAATCAGGACCAAACAGCCCAGTCTCACCAACCTCAAACCACCCAATAGGAGAATGATATCTCCTACCATACAAAGCTTAAAACAGACCAATCCCAATTCTAGAGTGGTACGTATTATTATATGTAAATGAAATAAGGTGAAAATGATCAACCCAATTTTTACCAAAATCGATCACACACGATCTAAGCATATACTTTAGTATCTGAATGGTCCTCTCCACTTGTCTATCCTTCTATCAGTGGAAAGAGGTGCTAAGGTTCACCTTAGTTCCTAAACCTCTCTGAAAGGAATGGTAAAAATGCGAGAAGAACTGAGTACCACAATAAGATATAATAGAAAGGGCACACTATTCAACTTGATAATTTCCTAAAAAACTACTTTGCATAATCCTCAATAGAGTAATTAGTTCTCACAGGTAAGAAATGGGCAGACCTAGTTATTCTATTTATGATGACCTAAATTGAATCAAAACTGATGGAGGCACCATGGAACACTAGTGACGAAATCCATATTTATCACTTTCCACTTCCATTTAAGTAACTCATTGAGACAACCCACCAGGTCTCAAGTGCTCCACCTTCGCTTGTTGACAAACCATACACTTGGCCACAAAATTCGCTATATCCCACTTCATGTTATTTCACCAATAGATATCTTTCAAATAATGGTACATTTTTGTCAATTAAGGATAAATGGTGTACCTCAACTCGTGAACCTCAACCAAGATCCTCTCTCCCAGCCCATCAATGTCGAGAACATATAACCTACCTTGGTACCTCAAGATACCATCACCACCAATCTTGAAAAAATATCACTTTCTACTGGCCCACGTCACCTTTAATCTATATCAAGATAGGATCCAAAACCTATTTCTCTTTCACCTCAGCACAAAGAGATGACTTCACCACCTCTCACACTATCACACCACCATCCTTAGAGTCTAAGAGACAAACTCCAATATTAGAAAACCGGTGAATATCCTTCACCAATTCTCACTTCTCCTCCTATACATAAGATAAGCTTCCCACAGATAACCTGCTAAGAGGATCATTAACCATGTTAGCTTTACCTAGATAATAGTGAAGACTCATATCATAATCCTTGAGAAACTTAAGCCACCCCCTCTAATTAAGATTCAACTCCTTCTGGGTGAATAGATATTGTAAAATCTTATGGTTTTAATAGATGTCAAAATGAACCCCATACAAATAATGGTGCCAAATCTTCAAAGCAAAGACCACAGCCAATAGTTCTAACAAATCTTCAGAGCAAAGACCATAACCAACAGTTCTAAGTCATTCGTCCTATAATTCTTCTCATGAACTTTCAACTGTCTAGAAGCATAGGCCACAACCTTACCATGCTGCATCAACACAAAACCTAGTCCCACATAAGATGCATAGTAATAAACCACAAGACCCTTAGTACCCTAAGGTAGGGTCAAAACCAAAGATGAAGTCAACTTGTCCTTTAATTTCTCAAAGCTATCCTCACAAGTATCGGACCACAGAAATTTCACCTTCTTTTGGGTCAACTTAGTCGATGGAGCAACAATCAAAAAAAACTTTCCATGAACCTCCTATAGTACTCAACTTAATCCATGAAGCTCTGAATATTGATTGGAGTCGTGGCTCTACTTTGGGTACTCAGATCTACTTTCTATGGATCTACTATGATCCCCTCACTAGAAATAACATAACCCAATTAAGTCATTATATTCAACTAAAATTCATACTTGGAGAATTTAGCATACAACTGCTAATTCTTAAGGGTTGGTAACACTATGCTGAGGTGGTTGGCATACTCCCTCTTACTCTTGGAATACACCAAAGTATCATCAATAAATATGATGATGAATAAGTCAAGAAACTGATGGAATACCAGTTCATAAGATCCATAAATACTGTCGGCGCATTAATCAAATCGAAGGACACTAGTAAAAAGTCAAAATGACTATACCAGGTTTGGAAAGCAATCTTAGGGATATCCACCTCCATAATATTCAGCTGTTGATAACCCAACCGAAGAGCTATCTTAGAAAAGTACTTAACTCTCTGAAGCTGGTCAAAAAGATCATCAATCCTTGAAGAGGGTACTTATTATTTATTATTACCTTATTTAACTGGTGGTAATCTATGCACTTTGAAGGGACCATCCTTCTTACACATGAACAATTAGGAGCACCCCACAGAGACATACTAGGACCAATAAAATCCTTATCAAGAAGGTATTTAAATTGCTCCTTGAGTTACTTCAACTCAACTCAAGTAATTTCATAAGGAGGGATAGAGATATGATGGGTCTCCTGAAGAAAATCAATCCTAAAATCTATTTCCCTATTGAGAGGGACACCAGAAAGGTATCGAAAAATACTTTGGGAAATTCATAAATTAAGGGAATAGATTACAATGAAAGACCCTTAGTTTATAATCTTTAACATGCACTAAATGGTATAAACATCCCTTGGAAATTAATTTTTGATCTCTAAGATAAGATGTAAACCTTCCCTTAGGCACCAGGGAACTCCCTTCCTATTTTATAATTGGCTCATTCAGGAATTTTAAAATGACCTTACAGGTTCGACAATCAAGAGAGGCATAACACGAGTGCAACTAGTCCCTCCCTAGGATAACATCGAAATCTAACATATCCAACTCTATTAAATCTACCAAGGTCTCCCTACCACAAATAGACACCACATAACCCCTATAAGCCCTTTTAGCCACCATAGAGTGACCCACTGAGGTAGATACAGAAAAAGGATTAGGAATACAATCAGGACCTAAACCAAAATGAACAGCCATATATGAAGTCACATAAGAAAGATTAGACCTCAGATTAATCAGATAATACATATCATAGGCATCAGGAGAAACTTTAGATTTATGATGAGTGGTAAGAACATAAAGGCGGTTCCAACCAGTGCTGGAGCCAGAAGTAACACAATTTGGCGCAAAAGTTAAAGACGTGGCAACTGGAAATTTATTAGCCATTGTAGCAACCTTGACTGATGGACAATCTCGCTGCATATGGCCCAACTGACTATATTTAAAACACTTAGTCTTCTTTTTCTTTCCAAATCTGCGATGCACTTGCCTACAAAAATAGAAATAGGATAAGATATGGCTGGTAGAGCTCCACTAGCCTGAGACTGGCACCCTAAGCCTTAAACTCATTATTTCTCTAAGAACAGTGATTATCAGATGGCTTATGATACTAAGAACTAGACATAGAATAAGAACAAAAAATCTCCTCATTTTTCTTAGACCATTTTCCCCCATCTCTACCACTCTGCTGCTGACTTCCACCCTAGTTTGAATATTAAAATTTCTTGTTCTTTCTTTCACTCATATCTACTTGTTTCTTCTTTTCATCTTCCACTTGTTTCATATAGACAACAAGTCTACAAATGTCCATATCCTTGTTCAATAGGGCAACCTTGATCTCTAAAATAAAATCACGAGACAACCTAGAAGAAAATTTTCTCATTCTATCCTTCATGCTAGATACTAACTCAGGAGCATAACATGACAACTGATGAGAATTCTAAGGAATATTCCTTTATTGTCATCCTTCCTTGCTTAAAATTCATGAATTCCTTAGCCTTAGCCTCCCTCAACTCCCGAGGATAAAATCAATAAAGAAAAGAATTAGAGAAGTCATCCTACAAAGCGGACTCAACATCATCACCCCCAGATTGGTCCCACTCCTCATACTACTAATATGCCACATCTTTCAACTGATAAGCAACGAACTACACCCTCAACATTAATAGCATGCATCATACAAAAAATCTTCTCTATCTCATTAATAAAACTTTTAAGATCCTCCTAAACCTTTAAACCAGTGAAAGTTGGAGGACTTAGCCTAAAAAATGGCCAACTCTAGTTACCTTAGAAGATAGAGAAACAGAAGTAACATGCTCAGTCTGAGAGGCTACCAACTAGGAAAGAAAATAGATTGACTGGTTAAACTCAACATTAGACAAATCAGCTTGAGATGTTTGAGGAGGGCTAAGGGAACCTATGGAACTTTACACAGGGTAGTACAATTAGGAAATAGAGATCTAGATTTGGTCTGAACTCTATAAGTAGTATGAGCTCTATTGACATTATCCTCAGAAGGAACAAAAGAGTTTCCATAAGCATCAGATCTTTAGGGAGGTAAGATCTAAATTGTGAACATATAGGAATTAGAGAAAATTTTAGGATCTTACACTCTATTGCTCAAAATAGAACAACAAGAAAGGAAAACTTCCTAAATATCTCGTAGCCTCTCTTTTATAAGTGTGGCACTGTACATACCCATAAAAAGACTCTACTTGACACGACTTTGTGGACACCCAATGACACCAAACCTAGGCTATGATATCATCTTTTTCATGACCCAAACTAGGGCCTAGCCATGATGGGCATCTCAAGTTCAACAAGGATCAAAGACCACCCTTCACTCTTAACTGAATAAGACATAATACTCCCCAAATAGTGACTGAATTTCTTAACATATAACAAGATAGCATAATATAAGCTCAAAGTATTTAAGATATGTCTATAACTAATAACTTTTAACCAACCAAAACATCCAACACAACTACCCAAGTCCACAGTAATCCATAAAGCCTTCTAATAGACCAAAATCAATAAAGTGTTGGGATATGTCCCCCGAATCTGACAGTGATAATGATAATATTAATGATAATGCTAATTTAGACTATTTAATTCTAGTTTATGAAAGGGAACTGATGAAATTATTAATTCTTTCAAAGAATGGAAGCTCACCACTTCTCCACAAATGATCGATAAATCGAGCCAATCTACCTAACACTTTGCTAGAAAAGTAAAAGTATCTCTGGTGACTGCATCACCGGGGATACAACATCTGGAGATAGTTAGTGGGTTGAGTACTCACATGTAACTCAAGAATAAGGATAAAGTAATGATAATTGAAAATTTAGTTCAACTCAATGTACTTGTTCACATGCATGTGTGTATATGTCATATATATTTATATATACTTACATAATATACTAGGATGGGGAAAAGGCTTAACATTCACTTTAATACTTTATTCTAGATTGTGTAGCTTAACCATCATTTAATAGTACTTGCAAGCTATATAGGCCCTATCTCTCACCACCTGGTTGGGCCCCAGTATATGTAGCTGTACGAGCTAGAGAATAATCTTATATATATGCATGGGAGACTCAAACCTCCTAATTATATACTAAGGTGACCTAATAACCCAATCACATAATGTATTAAGGGGGAATCGAACCTCCCAATAATAATAATAAGGTGGACTCAAACCACCTGGTCATACTGAAGAACTCAAACCCCAAGCTATTTTGATTCCCATGCCGGTAAATGCAATAAATAGTATTGGTCCCTTGGGACCTCTACTTTTATGGCCTAGATACACCACCTTTTTTTAAGCCCCGTTAAAATATTTATCATACATTCCTATTCATTGAATCATAATATATATTTAGGCATACATTGTCAGTATCATCATTGAAACACCTAGGTTTTGGACCCTTAGAAAAATCTCTTGAATTGAGTATTCTGAACAAGATACAATTTATTTGTGCCACTCGTATACTAGTGTATGAGTCATACACTTCTACCCTCCCTTATCATATATTGAGCAGTCTTTATGGCTTAAATACTTTCCAAGATACAACTTAGCCTCTCCATGGTCGTATGTTAGGGTACAGGTCATATCTTACCTAGTCGTATAAAGTTTTAAACTTGATCTAAAATGGACTATTTTGGGTACAGATTGTGTGTATGGGTTAGGGTACCAATCGTACCATTAGATACGAGTCAAGTAAAGTGTATTCATATCTTGGGTAGTGTATGGGTCCTTGGTGAATCCTAAAATATGAGTTAGGGTACCACTCATACCCTAGGGTATAGTTTGGTTAATGAATCGTTCCCTCATATAGGTTCAATTTCCACTTTTAAGATAAGGTATTTATGTTAATTTCCCACCCTAAAACCCTTAATTCCCTTCACTATATAATGTTTTGTGGCCTCCTAAACATTCATTTTGGAAGATCAAAACATTCAAAAAACAAATTTCACACTTCTTCAACATATTAGAGGCTAGGGTTTCAAGGGTGTTCATCTAGAGGAAAAGAGAAGTCAAGTTTCTTGGTGGATCATATTGCTTAAGGCATGTGACTCTCTCCCTTGTTAAATAACTAAAAAACATACAATTTAAATGTGGATTAATATTTGAAAATAATAATTTTGAAATTAAATTTTAAGGGTTTTGTTGTCTAATGTTGAATAATATTTGTTCTTTCTTAGACTTGTGTTTATACATGTTATTGGTGATTATTTGCACATGTGGATTCTTGTTGTTTATGGTTTAACAAATGGATCTTGAGTAACCCAAAGATTGATAATTTCTACATTGATTTTGGCCTTAGTTAAGGCATGCATATAAGGTGTTTGTGAAAATGTCTAGTCAAATGTTTATGATATTTTGAACTAGGAAAAGGCCTAATAAGTATGAGTGGTTGGTAAATGGTTTTGTAAAGGAATTGTTAGCCTTTTTATTAGTTAATTGATGACCTTTTTGGTTTGATGGCTAAAAAGGGATCAAAGTCCCTAAACATGATTTTTATGTGTGCTTGAACTAAAGTGTTGTCTAAGAATGATAATTAAAAATGAATGATTCTATAAGGGTTTTTGTGACCATAAATTGAATTGAATAATGAATTGAATCAATGCATTAGCCTATTAAAGTATTTGATTAATAGAATGGTCCATGAAGACCTTGCGGTCATGTATAGTGATGATTTGGTTAAATGGGTTAGAAACCCTAAGTGTTGAAATGAATTATGTGGATGTAATGCATAAAAAGGAGAAAAAGGGAGTTAGAGTCAAATGTCAACTAGTAAAGCTAATAAACTGGATTGTGGTTCGAGTCCCTCGCCTAATGAAAAGGCTTGTGGTTCGAGTCACTCGCTTAATGAAAAGGCTTATGGTTTGAGTCCCTTGCGTAATGAAAAGCCTTATGGTTCGAGTCCCTCACCTAATGAAAAGGCGTGTATTTTGAGTCCCTCACCTAATGAGAACTCTTATGGTTTGAGTCCCTTGCTTAATAAAAAGTCTTGTGGTTCTATTCCCTCACCTAATGAGAAGGGTTATGGTTTGAGTCCCTCGCATAATGAAATGACTTATGATTTGAGTTCCCCGCCTAATAAAATGGCTTGTGGTTTGAGTCTCTCTCTTAATAAATAGTCTTATGGTTCGAGTCCCTCACCTAATAAAATGACTTATGGTTCGAGTCCCTCACTTAATAAGAAATGTTTGAATTTGTAAGTGTAGAAGGTTGGAGTTCTCTACTTCATGACTCATGATTGAATACATCAGGAATGTTGGTTCAGTTTTGTTTCCTTTTGCTCATTATGAACATGTTATAAATATGTCTACATGCATGCATATGGATATGAATATGGTTGAATATGATGATTTGACTTGATTTTGAATGATGACTCTAAACCAACTTGATTTATTTAAAAATGTCTTGATTCATAAGGTCTTATGTGTATGGTACATTTAGCCTTAGCACGCCACACTTACGAATGAAGGGCTATGGTACATTTAGAAATGTTTTCCTTTCTTGTGTTTCAATATCAAGATATAGAGTCTAACGTCTTAGATTTCTCTGATTTTTGCTTGCTTATCTTTCATATATGCCTCTAAGGAGATCTAATGTTCCATCAAATACCTCTGCCCCGACTAAGGGTCCTATAGACGAAGCTTGTCTAACTTATGGGGTCCAAACCCAAGCTAGGGCTACAGCATCTTACCATTATCGTGGGGCTCTACTCGTCCTCACTAACCCTACTTTTAAGAGTGACACTCCTCCTTATTTTCCTCAAGGAGATACTCCTAATGCTGGGTCCCATCGCTCCATTGCTTTGTTAACTCAGGTTGGGGGTAAGTGGTCCAAAAAGAAGTTTTAGGTAGGCCCTACCTCTTATTCTATGGATAGTGCTCCCTACTCAAACCTGTTTGGAGGCAGACATTTTTAAAATTGGTAATGCTTTTATGACACAAGGTACTCAACCTCTATCAGTAGGGCCTAATCTGCACCCACCTATCCTTTTTATCAGTTTTATGGTTGATCACACCGTGGTTGTTACGAGGAAGGAAAGAATTGGTGTTTTAAATATGGTTAATTAGGTCACATGCGATGAAAGTGTCCTATAATGATTGTCGCTTGGAAAAAAAAGATGCTGATTAATACTTAATCAATGTTTTAAATGTCCCATAATAAGGTTATTTTTGAGAGGTTGAAAGATAATCAGTGTTTTAAATATGCTATTTTTGCTTCTACTTTTTTTTTTTGTATCAGCATTAGCTGGAATAGTTTGTATGCTTTTACTACTCACTGAGATTCTAAGGCATCTCCCAATGTTGTCACGAGTATGTTGAAACTTTTCTACTATGATATGTATTTTTTGCTTGATCCAGGGTCTACTCTATCTTATGTGACCCCATTTGTGGCTGTGAATCTTGGCTTCGGTACTAAGAGTTTGTCAATCCCTTTTTCCATTTCTTCTCCTGTAGGAGACTCTGTAGTTGTTAAGAGGATCTGTAGGAGGTATGTGGTATCTATTATTTATAGAAAGACTCTTATAGATTTGATAGAGTTGGACATGGTTCATTTTGATATTATGCTGGGGATAGATTGGTTGCATTTGTGTTATGCTTCCTTAGATTATAGGCCCCATATGGTCATGTTTAAATTCCCTAATGAGCCAATCATTGTATGGAAACGGGGTTCTTTAGTGCCTAAGGAAAGATTTATTTTGTATCTTAAAGCCCAAAGGTTGATCTCAAAAGACTGTTTGATCATTTGGTCCGAGTTAAAGATTCTAACTCAAAAGTTCCTTCTCTATAATCCATTCTTGTGGTTAATAAGTTTCCTAAAGTTTTCCCCGATGACATTCCCAGTATTTCACCTGATAGGGAAATTAATTTTGGGATCGATCTTGTTTCGAATACTCATTTAATTTCTATCCCTTCTTATAGAATGGCTTCGACGGAGTTGAAGGAGCTTAAGGAGAAATTGAAAGACCTTTTAGATAAAGGTTTTATCCATCCTAGTGTGTCTCCTTGGGGTGCTCACATGTCAATCATGTGCAAGAAGGATGGTTCCCTTCGTATGTGCATTGATTATTATTTGTTGCACAAAGTGACTATAAAGAAGAAATATCCTCTTTTTAGGATCGATAATTTATTTGATCAACTTCAAGGTGCAAAGTATTTCTCTAAGATTGATCTTAGGTCGGGTTATCATCAACTTAAGATTAGGGAAGTGGATATCCCTAAGACCTCCTTTAGGACCTAGTATGGTATTATGAGTTTCTAGTTATGTCCTTTGGGTTGACAAAAGCGCCCGCGAAATTCATGGATTTGATGAATAGTGTGTTTTTTCTATTCTTAGACTTATTTGACATTGTCTTTATTGATGACATCTTGGTCTATTCTAAGAGTGAGGTAGATCATGTGGATAACCTTCATGCCGTATTAAAAACTTTGAAGGATCATCGTTTGTATGCCAAGTTCTCTTAAGTGTGAATTTTTGTTAAAAGTTGTGACCTTTCTAGGTCATGTTATCTCTAGTGAATGGATCATGGTAGATCCTCAAAAGGTTGCGGTGATTAAAAAGTGTCTTGGACCTGAGCTGTTAAAAGACTATGATATGAGTACTCATTACCATCCAGGTAAAGCTAATATAGTCACCGATGCTCTTAGCCGAATGTGAATAGGGGAGTTTAGCCTATGTGGATCAGGATAAGAGAGAATAGGTGAAGGACATTCGCCCTTTGGAAAAATCTTGGAGTTCATCTTGGGGACTCCGAGGATGGTGATGCATTTGTGCATCCAGTATCATAATTATGCCTTGTTGTTGAAATAAAGAAAAAGCAAGTATTGGATCCCAATTTGATGAGGATTAAGAGCAATGTGGGTCAACAAATGGTTGTTGACTTTATAATTGGCGGTGATAGTATCTTGAGGTACCAAGGTAGGCAATGTGTTCCCGATGTCGATGGATTGAGGGAAAGAATTATGGCCGAGGCTCATAAATTTGGGTATGCTATTTATCTCGGTTCTAAAAAGATGTATCAGGACTTGAGAGAGTTCTAATGGTATTTCGGCCTCTTTGTCCTATGAGAAGGTCCCAATGAGGATCTTTGATCATCAAGTTTTCCGGTTGCGAACTAAAAAAGTGGTTTCAGTGAAGGTTTTATGGAGTAACAAAAAGTTTGGGAAGCTACTTAGGAGGCGGGGGAAGACATGAAGTCCAAGTATCCGCATTTATTATCCATTTCAAAAACTAGTGATTGAGGTATGCATTAATCTTATTAACTTGATTTATGTCTATAGCTTTGAATTAAATAAGTGCCTTTGATAAAATAATGGGATTAAGTCCTGATGAGTGGTGATTTAACCACTCATTCGCACTCATTATTAATGCATATTACCTTGGTTTGACTGAGTAGATGAGACATAATTGTGATTTAATGCACTAATATCCACTCTTTGCAGTTATAGGAGTTGAAAAGACCAAGAGATGTGGATTGGAGCTTGAAAGGATCAAAAGATAGTAGAAAAAGTACTACTGAAGACCAGTAGTGAAATAGCCTCAGTTACCACGATCACGTCCATTGGACGCGATCGTAGTCAGTCAAAATGGTCAATCAATTACGACAGTAAAAGTCAGTCATGGTCAAGTAGCCGCAGTCGCAGCCAGACTTGTGCGATCGCGACTTGGCAGAACTGTTCAGCCCAAGGGCAAAACTATAATTGCACGTGCATATCCTAGTTGAAACAAAAAGACTCAAACCCTAATTTAATGTATCATTCATTTCATCAGCATTCTATCTTCCCCTCTCTCTAGATTTAGCTTGAGACTTTGTAGCCTCCTTTTTTGGAGTGGAAAATATTGTGTAAATTTTTGGTGAAGAATACATTAGAGACTTTCTAAGTGGAAGATTTGCTCACTTCCATTGTTGATATAGTGGGAGATCTAAGTTTGAAGTAACATTCGCTTAGATCTTCTACAACTTTGATTCAATGGAGATTATAGGTATATCTATGCTTGTTTATCTTATATGCAGCTAAATCTCCCTCTTGGGTTATGTGTGAATAGGGATTAAAGTGTGTGTGGGTTGTGATTGTTAGCATCTATTTGGTAGTTCATGTTTATGGGTTCTATTATTGCTATGCTATTTTGGTTGGAATTTGATGGGTGAAAGGCTTTGATGAGTGAAATCTCCAAGATCTAGAAAGTTCAATGCCATCTTTAGAAGAAGGGTTTTGGGTGAACTTTAGGAATCCATATCATCCTCTAAAGAGGGATATAGGGACCAAAGAAATGATAGATAATTATGCGTGTAGTTTGCTAAATTTTCACTATCTTAGACACAAGGGTGAATGTGCGGTTAACTATGCCATAGGTGTCATCCTAGAAGTAGGGATGCCTTGATTGAGGTTGTGGTTGCTAATTGTCGAACACACCCATTAGGTATTTAAAAGAATCAGTGGGTGAAAGTTTGGTGTTTTGTTGAAAGGCTAACATCAAAACCTATAACCAAGCCTGCCCATATTTGAATTACTAAAGCGATGTATATAATTAGCTCCCACATGTCACTCCCTTAGTAGCGTATAATCCCAAGATCCGTGCATAATTGTTAAAACTCTAATTATTAGTAGCCCCGAATTTACTCAAGAAAATTCCAAAAAGAAACATTAGTGTAGGACCTCACCTCCTTTATTTTATCTTTTTGTAACATTTGTTTGAATTTAACTTGCATCTATCATTTCGAATTAATTAGATCGCCACTCACATTATTCCACATGGATTTGACCCCGACTCTAAAGTTGGGTAAATATATTTACGACGATTGCCTTGCACTTAAATTGACGTGTAAGTTGAGCATTATAAAAAATGGCGCCGTTGCCAGGGAACAATTTGGTGTATTAAATTAGTTTGAAATCTTAGTTACTTGCTTGAATTCAAGCTTGTAAATATTTATTCATGATTTTTCTTTGTGGGTAGATTTTATTTTATTTTTACTTTTCTTGATGACATCTTTTAACAAATATGAGCTTAATGATTGGAAGTCATATCGTGATCCCCCATGTTCGTATTGTTACGGACCACACTTTAGGAGAGATTATAAGTATGCTCCAAGGGAGAGATATTACCATCTCAATTTGATTGGGAGTATGCTTGCCCTATGTGTGGCCGTCTACAAGGACATTAGGACGAGTGTACAAATACCCCCTCCCCCTATTATACTAATCAAATTGCTAGTTCTTTTTATGATTTTCTTAGGTCATATGATAAGAAATCAGAAGAACAATGCACTGAGTCCAGTAGCTATGACCCAAGGTTACTAGCTATCTTAGATCGGGTAGATGCAACGGGGGAGAATATGGAATACATGTACAAAGAATGGGCAAGTGTCAAGAAAGAGCTGTTGGATGAAGAAGGAGAGCTTGAAACTATCACTACCTTTCCCACCACTCAAGAGGAGTGTTATCATGAAGAGAAACCAAGCTATGATGATGAGCTTGTAGTGAAGATTCCTCAATGAGTTTCCAATCATCCGACTTATACGGGGGAAAAGAAACCATAGTAAAGAAAATGAGACTAGAGTCAAAAGAAGAGGCACAACAAACCTCTTATGATGAATCTAACTCATTTCAGGGTGACAATGCTTTGGAGGTAGCTAAACAAAAGTTAGGTGTTGGACCTCGTTCAACCGGCTTTTCAACATTGGGCATAGAGGATGTGATGGGGATCCATCATTTTGACCTAATGGAGGATTGTAGGGAGGTGGAGTCCAACTCTTGCTTTTTGGACTTTGTCATTCCGAAGGAGCACATGGATCCCCGTACATCAATGGCTAAGGAACTCAACTTCCAATGCACAAGGAATAGGATATTGACATAAATGCTTTTACCCACAGAACTAATTTGAAAATTCAATATGAATTTGGCTAAAAGGTTTAAATCTTTAAAATGGAGAGATTGAAGCTTTCTTGTCATTTCTTTACATATTCCAAGTTTCATCTTGGAAGATTGGAATCTTTTGTCCCTCTGCCGTTCACTACATAGTGAACGAAATCTGGGATGGAGGTTTAAATCTTCTAAGTGGAGACATAAAAGAAAGGAATAGAGGTGTCCTGCTATGACATTAAACTAAGCGCTCGATGGGAGGTAACTCATCATGCCATATGAAGTGGTGCGAATCCTTTTTAATTATGCATGTTAGAGTAAAGTTGATTTTTATTCTTTCTTTTCTGCATGAATAATCCATAAAATGTTGGTATCGACACATTTTGATCAAATTTGAGAAAGAAATGTGTGAAATTGATAAGTTGGACTGAACAGGTATGTGAAGAAATCCCGATTGATAGGTCTCAGTTACCGTGACCGCAGTCAGTGCCAACGTGATTGCAGAGGCCACATGACCGTGATCCCAGAACTAAGACCACAACCGCGGTCAATTCAATTTAAAAGACCATTCATTTTCCCATTTCCCCCCACACCCTTTTTCAAATTCCTCTCAAAATTCTCTTCAGCTGTTTGGATTCCATTGAATATTTTAGCACCAACTCATTATTCTGTATCAACTAAATTGGTAAGTTGTTGGACTTTCCTTAGTTTTTATATGAAATTGCATGTTTAGACTTGTAGTATAGAAAATGGCCAAAAGTAGTATTTCCGTTATAAAATGCATACGTGTTCTAATTGGTGTTGTGGTTGGCTACTATAGTTGGTGTACACACGGTTGGGGAAGTCTTGATTACCCACAATTGAGCCTTAAATGGCTTAGATTGAGGTGTACACTATGTGTTCGATTAAATGGCCCTACAAATTCCTTGATCAATTCTTTTGAATTTGAGGCTATGATCACACACTGTAGTATTAAATTCACTATTTAAACTGTTGCTATGCCTATTTAGAAGGAGGGATTGGGATTAAAATCACAATTGAAAACAATATACAAAACCTATCAAATTTGATCTCAGGTACCTTGATTGTGGTCCCAATGATCGCGATAGCGTCCCCCTTATTGCGGTCATCAGTCCATGATCACCATACCTGAGAGCATATTTTGATAGGAAATAAACTTCCGTACAACCTTTGTTAACCCTACAACCGTCCATAACACTACTGCATGAGCTTATATATTTTTTTTAGCATGTTCTAGCGCGATAATGCTAATATTTTCCTGAGAGGAATTGCTTACAGGTTTTAAGGACCACAAAGATTAAAACCACATCCGATTCATGACCCCAACATGTTAAAGACAGTGTGAGAATGACCTCCGAAGAGCCAAATTATTATTGGAGAGAGGCATCAGCATTGAAGGGGTCCCAAAATAGTATCCAAGATTTTTTGACAGGCTTGCTATGTTCGGATGGATATGCTTTATCCCGAATACTTTTGAGACAAATAAATAATGGGTGTGGGGTTTTTTTTGCAAATTTGTACGCTATTTATCTTGTGAACCTAGTGATGAAGAATCAGGGTAGGCATGTGCATTTTGGAGTGCGAAAGGTTAATGAAGTACATGTGCTTCAGGATACTGACATGGCAGATTTTGAAGAAAAGGGTCAAGAACCAGGCACCTAGATGGATAACATTCTCTGTCTATATAGAGAGGTTTTGCTGGGCTACTGCTAAGAGAGGGATCTCTACGGATAAATTATTTGTAGAGGCTAAAATATAGTTATACATTATCTGTAGTAGGGTCTCACTATGCACCCACATGACATCATCATCGAGTTGTGAGCCCGTATGGTGGATTGCCAGATGATTGGGATTGATCTGAACATGGGCAAGATTATACTTGAGGAATATAGGTAACACAAGATTTAGGGTGGTACACTTCTTTCTTTCCCTTCACTTATTACTGAATTTTGCAAAAGAGAAGGGGTAGAACAATATCCTATAGATACTTGGGTAAAAACAAGTACTTGCATCGCCCCACTCAAAATAAAGGGCAAGGGTGCACCTGGATATAGCAAGAAATAAAAAGTTGACCCAGATAGGTCAGCAGCTGAGGAGACCAAATTTTGTAGGCCATCCACCACTGGACTTTTGGATGATTTGAATATTGATTCTATAGCCATCATATAGCTATTAGTAGGTTTGCCTCAAGCACCAGGGGAGCCATCCACTAGGCGCCACTCATATGTGTATTGTAGATTATGAGAAATACAAAGAGGAACAAGAGACACAAAGTGCTATAGTTTCCAACCTATAAAGAGCTTACTCATCCTTGGCCTCATCTCACAGGGACCTCAAGGCCTCACAAAAGAAGATGCTGAAGCGAGAGAAGAAAAGGGACAAATTCTTCAACAAATTGTGGAAAGGGTTAAGGGTCTATGAGAAGGTCTGAAACCTAATGCTAAACTCCCATCTTCCAAGCTTGACAGTGATGATGACGCACATGCTGAGCAGTCAAATGATAAGGATGGTGATGAAGATTTAGAGTCAACAGAGGAGAGCAACTTGTGATGCATATCTAGGGAGACCCTTTTTACTTTTACTTGATTACACTTGCAGTAAGGACACTACATTCTCATAGTTGGGGGGGTTCCCCTTGGGTATTTACTTTGCTTGTTTTGGGATGATGTTTTGGATAATATTTTTAGTTTATGCTGTGGTTACTCATTTTGGGGTACCCGGATGGTGCCTAAGTTTTATGGGTTAGCATGATTTTCACTTAGTTTTAGTTTTTTCTCTTAGTAATTCAGATTTTATTGTGATTATTAGATTGTGTGTGAGTTCTGAGGTATAGATTCAAGGGAAGTTTGAGTACCCATGGTATTTTATTTTGTTTTGTAAAGTTGGGATCACTTTGTAAACCATTAGCGAAGTCTGAGTAGCCGTATGGTTAGTTTACCCATTTCAAGCCAGGACATAAGACTGAGGCTATTGTTGTAGCCATAATTTAGCAATAACATTCATGGTGCTATTGCACATCAAGAAATGCAAATCAAGAAACCCCTTCGTCAAAAATTTTGAAAATTCAAGGGCATGGACGTGAGCAATGTGCAACAAAACTTTTTCTTTTTTTTTGTGGCTTCATAGATTTTGATTTGTAGATAACGAATAGACACTCCATGATTATTTCTATCGGGAGGGATATTTAAGCTCCCTTAATGAATTTTACATACCATGTGTGGTGAAAATATGCCATTCATCTCTTTTATACTTGTGTAATCTAGAACTTGCCCCATTAGTCTTTCAAAACTAAATTTGTTTGTATTTGGTGGGAGAAATGATCTTAGGCCCTCTCTGTGATTTTGGAACCCACTCTAGTCTAAAAATCCTACCCGTGCATAATTGTAATCCCTAGTACCCACTTTGAGCCTTTAAACCTTTCTTTGGAAAACTCATTATAAGCCGTGAACCTTTCTTTTCATCCTTCTTTTGAATCATACCCTCCTTGAACTTAAAAATGTAACTTGAGGCTAAAATCCTAAGTTGGGGGTGGTAAGAATCGATGGAAGTAAGTATAGGGTCATAAAGTAATAGTAAAAATCCTAAATGTGCCTAAGTGTTGAAAATAAATATTTAGGAAAAGAAAATGAGCCAATAAAAGGCCGACTTGCAAACAAAATGCAAGGAAATAAAAGTAAAAGGAAAAGTGGTGAACAAAGGAAGCAAAAGGTTGGCATGACTGAAGAAAAAAAATAAAGAAGAGTGACCCTTAGTTGAAAGGATGAATGTTTTAAAGGTAGGGTGTAACCAAGTTCCCCAAATGATATGCTACCGTAGCCCGAACCTACGTTATAAGCTTAGAAAGTCCTTTGAGATATCCAACCATATACTTTCTTATATAGTGGTGATTGAAAATAATAGAAAGCCTATGGCATAACACCTGTTACATCACGATTCTTTTTGTGTGAGAGAGAGTTATTGCACTTAAATTTCCTTGTTGCCCATTTGGTAGTATGGTGTGTAGAAATTCTATTTTTTGTGAGGATGGTATGTAAAGAAGTTGAGGTGTGTGACCTTTGTCACCTCCCGGACAATGAGGAAAAGGGAGTATGGGTTATTTCTAGTCAAAGATGAACCACTTCTAAAGTATTGGTCTTTGTTATTTGATTTCTCTTCAAACTCTTATGCATTTTTTGAGTATTGAATTTTATAATAAGGAGTGCTTTGAAATTAGTCTAGAACATGTGCAATAAGCTACTTATGGTTGTGATTCAATTTGAAGTCGTTATGGCCTTTAAGGCATTGAATTTGGGAGTAAATGATTGTCTCATGGTAAAAGGTAGTGTTGCTTGAGGACAAGCAAATGCTTTAAGTTAGGTGTGTTGATGAGTGGTGATTTTACCACTCATTCACACTTATTATTAATGCACATTACCTTGTTTTGACTAAGTAGATGAGACATAATTGTGATTTAATTAGCTAATATCCACTCTTTGAAGGTATAGGAGTTGAAAAGACAAAGAGATGTGGCTTGGAGCTTGAAAAAATCAAAAGGTAGCAGAAAAAGTGTAGCTGACGACCTGCAGTGAAATAACCTTAGTTACTGCAGTCACGTTCCATTGGCCACGATCGCGGTCAGTCAAGATGGACAATCAACTGTGACCATAGAAGTCAGTCGTGGTCCTTTTGCCACGGTCGCAGCCATACTTGCGCAATCGTGACTTGACGGGAATGTTCATCCCAAGGGAAAAACTATAACTGCACGTACAGATCCCAATTGGAACAAAAAAACTCAAACCCAAATTTCATGTATCATTCATCCCATCAACATTCCATCATCCCCTTTTCTCTAGATTTAGCTTGACACTTTGTAGCCTTTATTTTTGGAGAATAAAATATTGTGTAAATTTTGGGTGAAGAATACATTGGAGACTTTCTAAGTGGAAGATTTTCTCACTTCCATTATTGGTATTGTTGGAGATCCAAGTTTGAACTAACATTCTCTTAGATCTTCTACAACTTTGATTTAATAGAGATTATGAGTATATCTATGCTTGTTTATCTTATGTGTAGCTAAATCTCCCTTTTGGGGTTATGTGTGAATAGGGATTAAAGTGTGTGTGGGTTGTGATTGTTAGCATCTATTTGGTAGTTTATATTTAGGGGTTCTATTATTGCTATGCTATTTTGGTTGGGATTTGATGGGTGAAAGCTCCAAATACCCATATGAGTTTGATTAGTGAAAGGTCCAAGATCTTGAAAGTTCAATGCCATCTCCAAAAGTAGGGTTTTGGGTGAATTTTAGGAATCCATATCATCCTCAAAAGAGGGATATAGGGTCCAAAGTAATAATAGATAATTATGTGTGTAGTTTTCTAAATTTTTACTATCTTAGATATAAGGGTGAATGTGAGGTTAATTATGCCGTGGGTGTCATCCTAGAAATAGGGATGCCTTGATTGAGGTTGTGGTTGCTAATTGTCGAACACATCCATTAGGTTTTCGAAAGAATCAATAGGTGAAAGTTTGGTGTTTTGTTGAAAGGCTAACATCAAAACCTATAACTAAGCCTACCCATATTTCAATTACTAAAGTGATGTTGATAATTATCTCCCACATGTCACTCCCTCAGTAACATATAATCCCACGATCCGTGCATAATTGTTAAGACTCTAATTATTTGTAGCCCAAAATTTACACTATAAAATTCCAAAAAGAAACATTAGTGTAGGACCTCACCTTCCCTATGTTATATTTTTGTAACATATTTTTGAATTTAACTTGTATCTATTATTTTGAATTAATTTGATCGCCACTCACATTGTTCCTCGTGGATTCAAACCCAACTCCAAAGTTGGGTAAATATATTAATTACAACTTCCTTGCACTTAAATTGACGTGTAAGTTGAGCGTTATCAAGTCCCAAGGTCAATTGAGTGATTGGTTGATTGATAATGATACGATGTATGTTGTATCCTTGTTGTGTGCCGTTTTTTTTAACTTATTAAAAGGTTGGTTTGACATGTAATAATGTGTTAACTTATATCTATGCTTGCCTTACCCATCATTTGCTGACGAATTATCCAAGTGGGGGAGAATTTAAATACCTAGGTTTTGGACCCTTAGAAAAACCTCTTGAATTGAGCATTCTGACCAAGATACTGTTTAGGCATACCATTCATATACTAGTGAATGAGTCATATTCTTCTACCCTTCTTTCTCATATATTAAGCAGTTTTGATGGTTAGCATACTATCCAAGATACGACTTAGCCTCTCCATCGACATATGTTAGGGTACAGGTCATATCCTACCTAGTTGTATAGAGTGTTGAACTTGATCTAAAGTAGACTATTTTGGGTACGAATTATGTGTACAGGTTAGAGTACCAATCATACTCTTGGAAAGTGTATTCGTACCTTGGGAAGTGTATGGGTCCTTGGTGAAGCCTAGGGTGCGAGTTAGGGTACCACTCGTACCCTAGAGTATGGTTTGGTTAATGAGTCGAACACTCATACGGGTTCAATTTGCAAATTTTAGCCAAGGGCTTTATGGTCATTTCCCACCCCAAAATCCTTAAGTACCTTTACTATATAATGTCTTATGTCCTCCTAAACAATAATTTTGGTAGATCAAAACATTCAAAAAACACATTTCACACTTCTTTAAAAAGATTGGAGGCTAGGGTTTCAAGGGTGTTTATCTAGAGGCAAAGAGAAGTCAAGTTTCTTGGTGGATCGTCTTGCTTAAGGCATGCAACTCTCTCCCTTGTTAAATAACTCAAAAACTATGTAATTTAAACATGGATTAATATTTGAAAATGATGATTTTAAAATCAAATGTTAAGGGTTTTGTTGTCTAATGATGAATAATGTTTGTTCTTGCTTAGATTTGTATTTATACATGTTATTGGTGATGATTTGCACATGTGGGTGCTTGTTGTTTATGGTTTAACAAATGATTCTTGTGTAACCCTAAGATTGATGATTTTTACATTGATGTTGGCCTTGGTAAAGGCATGCACATAAGCTGGTTGTGAAAATATCTAAGTGAAATATCTAGTAACATGCTGATGATTTTTTGAACTAGGGAAAACACACAATAAGTATGAGTGGTTGGTAAATGGTTATGCAAAGACATTTTTAGTCATGTTATTAGTTAATTGATGACCTTGTTGGTTTGATGGCTAAAAAAGGTTCAAAGTCCCTAAACATGACTTTTATGTGTGCTTGAACTAAAGTGTGGTATAAGAATGCTAATTAAGGATGAATGATTCTGTAAGGGTTTTGGATACCACAGATTGAATTGAATGATGAATTGAATCAAGTCATTTGCCTATTAAAATGTTTGATTGATAGTATGGTCCATGTATACCTTGCGATCATGTATGGCGTTGATTTGGTTAAATGGGTTAGAACCCCTAAGTTTTGAAATGAATTGTATGGATGTGATGCATGAAAAATAAAAAATGGGGTTAAAGTCAAACGTTGACTAGTAATGCTAATAAAATGACTTGTGGTTCGAGTTCCTTGCCTAATAAAAAGTATTATGGTTTGATTCCCTTTCCTGATGAAAAGGATTATAGTTCAATCCCCCGCCTGATAAAAAGGCTTATGGTTCGAGTCCCTCGCCTAATGAAAAGACTTGTGGTTCGAGTCCCTCGCCTAATGAAAAGGTTTTTGTTTTGAGTCCCTTACTTAATGAAAAGGCTTATGGTTTGAGTCCATCACCTAATGAAATGGCTTGTGGTTTGATTCCCTTGCCTAATGAAAAGGCTTATGGTTTGAGTCCCTCGCCTAATGAAAAGGCTTTTGGTTTGAGTCCCTCGCTTAATAAAATGATTATGTGGTTTGAGTCCCTTTCCTAATAAGAAATGTTTGAATCTATAAGTGTGTAAGGCCGGAGTTCTCCACTTCATGACTCATGATTGAATGTATCAGGAATGTTTGTTAAGTCTTGTTTCCTTTGGCACATTATGAACATGTTATGTATTTATATCTACATGCATGCCTATGAATATGAATATGGTTGAATATGAAGATTTGACTTGATTTTGAATGATGACTCTATTTTATACTTATCCTTGAGTTACATGCTAGCACTTTAACCGCTAACCATCTCCGGATGCTATGTACCGCTGGAACTTCTTCTTCTCTTCCTACACAGTGATAGGTGTTCAGGCAATTTGTGTGTTGACATTGAAGTGGTGAGCTTTCATTCTTCGCAAGGCACACATTTCATGGTCTCTTATCTTTGGTCGTATACTTATTTAGGCTTGGTTTGGTTATTGTCGGGGGCTTGTCTCGACATATATAGACATCAGATTTGTGTTGAGGCATTGTGGATGACTGTGGACTTAGGTATGTTGGTAGTTCGTTGATGTAAATGAAATGTTTAGTTATTGTCTTATTTATAATTACTATGTTTAGTTATTGTCTTATTTATAATTACTAGTTTTGTTTCTACTATCTTGATAAATAGTCGGAGTTCCTTTGAAACTTGTGAATTAATGTGATGGTTAGGTTGGGTTGTCGGGGCGATCTCCGGCTTATATTGGTCTTATGATTCCCATACAAAAAGGCTTGGTTTTGGGTCATGTCATTCATACTAACTGCACTTGCAAGGTATCATCAATATGCCAAATCAATTCCAGAGAGAACAACTCCCTTTGTTCATAATACAAGGAGGAGGGGGGGGGGGGACACCAACTCCCTTTGTTCATTAAATCAACCATCATGTTTCAATAACCTCTTTTTATTATGAAAATTTTTCAAAAAATAGTTCAATGCAATTTTTATTTGTACTTAAAACCACTTTCACAAAGTTAGGATGGGGTTGTTACCAATTTAGTTGTCAATATTCATAAAATTTGGGAAACTCAAAATCCCCTAGTTTATTCACCATACCCACGCATCAAATTTATTTCAAAACAACTATTTAAGCATATACAGTGCATATGTAAACATGAAACATCACATAAACAACAATCATTCAAAACCCTCAACCCATGTTCAAAAACCACTTTCAAAATCACATGGATAACTATTTAAAGCATATGCTTTTATAAAGTAATAATTACGGAAGAGTAACATTCCTAAAATATCAAGAGTTATGGAGAGAATTAGTCCTTGGGAGCTCTAATTGATCAACTTCTTGAAAATCCTAAGTATCTTACTTGAAAGGATTTAAAGAGTTTAAGAGAGTGTTTTGATTATGACTAGTAAACTTATCCCAAAGAGGGTTTTAAGTCATGGGACCTAAGTGGGATAGGAGGGAATTTACCTAGATTCCCTTAATTAAAAGACTAAAAATTGATGCCCAATCACTACGAGTGACCTCACGACTCGTAGGGTCACCCTACGATTTGTTCAGTCATGTCATAGTAAAGACAGTGTCCAAGGTCACCCCAAACTTGTCTGATTACGAGTTGCACCATATAACTCGTATCCCATCCTTATGACTCATAACATGCTAGTCGTAGACGCAATAGGAACTTTAGGATAGTACACTGGTTTCCCTATGATTCACACCCTATGACTTATTAAGAGACCCTATGATTTATTAGGTCCAAGTCAAAGATAAGACTAAAAATCTAGGTCAATATACTGGCAAGGCTATGATTGGGGTCCCTAATACCCATAATGACACTCTACAACTCGCAGGGTGAGTCATAGTAAGGAAATTAAGTTCAAAGATCAAGAAATTTTTAGGGATCAAAAACTCGATGTGTTACATACAATCTTCCTTGTGGACATGTATTCCAAAATATACTCAATAGTGGTGTTAATATATTGGGGAATGTCTGGCCACCAACCGAGTAAGAATATCATTACTTGACAAAATCATGAAAGTACTTTGGCATATATGATAGTAGAAGATGAGACAGTTGGGTCGGCTAAGAAGGTGGTGTGGTGATTGAAAGGGAGCATCTCTAGAAACCTTAGGAATATCTAAATCAAGTGTACAAATTAGAGAGGCCTCCATACCCTCCAAACTAGGCAAATCTACCTAAACCACAACTTCCTCTTAATATCCATGGTATTATCCTCATCTTGACAATGTGTGATATCAATTACGCCGATGCAAACAATTCTTTGGTCAATCTTAGAGAAGAAAGGAATATTGTAGTTAAGGCAAAGTGATGAGTGATGATTTCACCACTCATTTTCACTAAAAATTCATGCACATTACTATGTTTTGAATAAATAAATGAAACACAATTGTGATTGAAAACACCAATATCTATATTTTATAGGCACATAGTTGATCTGATAGAAATATATGGGCTGTAACTAAAAATGATCAAGAGAAAGCAAGAAAGTGCAACTGAAGACCTGGAGCAGACATGGCCTCAGTTATCATAGTCGTCGTTTAAGGACCTCAATCACGGTTAGTTAATAAGGTCAACCTACTACAGTTGCATGAGCAAATTGCGATTGCGGTAATCGCGATAGCGGCCAAGCCTATGCGATCGCGGCCTAGTGGAAAAATGCAGCCCAAGGGTAGAAATATAAATGCATGTGGCTGATCTCAAATTTGACAAAAATAAGACTCAAACCCTATTATTGCGGAGAATTCCATATTCCCCAATTTTTAGACATTGTTCTAGGGTTATAACCTCCATTTTTGGAGAAGGTAATATTGTATAACTTTTTTGTGAAGAATACTTTGGAGTCAATTCCAATTGAAGAATTAGTGAATTCCAATTGATGATTTGTTGGATCTCATAGTTTAAAGTAACATTCACTTAAGATTTTCTCAAATCAAATCAATGGAGATTTTGGGTAAAATATTTATTTATTTATCTTATGAGTAGCTAGTTTTTCCCCTTGGGATTATGCTAGAATAGGGTGCAATTTTATGTGGGTTGTGAATTATTTGTGCATATGTTAATGTGTTGATTGATGGGTTCTATTGTTGTGTGATTAAATTGTTTGGGATTTATGGCTGAAAACCCCAAATACTCAAATGGGTTTGTGGATGAAAATCCCAAAATCTTGAAAGCTCAATCTATCTTCAAAAGAAGGATTTGGGGTGAATATTAGGAACCAACATCATCCATGAAAGAGGGATGTGGGAACCAAAGCAATAGTAGACAATTGTTGGAATAGCTTGCTAATTTTTCATTATATTAGACATAAGAGTGATTGTAAAGTTGACTATTCCTTGAGTATCATCCTAGAAATTGGGATGACTAATTGAGGTATTGGGTGGCTTTATTTGACACACTCATCAGGTACTCAAAAGAGTCAATGAGTGAAATCTTTGAGGTTGTGTTGATAAACAAGCCCCAAGGACTTACAACCTAGCCTACCATATCATCATCAATTAGAACATGCACCAAATTATCATGTCTCCATTTATATCTTTCCCCTATTAAAGCATAATCCCAAGATCTATGCCTAATTATTTAGACTGTAAGTATTCATAGCCCTGAATTTGTACTCGCAAAACCAAGAAAATATATTAAGTGTGACACCTTTCAAACTCCCTATTTTTATCTTTTTGTGCTATTGGATTGAATTTAGCGAGTATCTATCTTTTCAAACTAATTTAGTCGCACTCACATTGTTCTTTGTGGATACAACCCCGACTCCAAAATTGGGTAAATATATTGACGATGGCCGCCTTATACTTAAAATTGACGTGTAAGTTGAGTGTTATAAAAAATGGTGTCGCTACCGAATAACAATTTGGAATATTAAGTTAGTTTGGAGTTCTAGCTTACTTGCTTGAACTAAAACTTATAAATATTTGTTTGTACTTCTCTTTTGTTTCTTCAGTTAGGTAGATTTTTGTGTTTGTTTTACTTTTCTCTATGGTACCTTCTGACAAATATGATTTTGGTAGTTGAGAGTCCTATATTGATGATCCATGTCCTTATTGTGACGTACCCCACTATAGAAGAGATTGCAGATATGCTCCCCGAAGAGAGATGGAATCATCATCTCTATCCTATTAGGACTATGGTTGTTTTTTATGTGGAGGTCGATATGGTCATTAAGTAATTGTTCAAAAGCCTACCCATTATGCTAACCGATTTGCTAGTTTTTCTTATGACTTTGATAGGTCCTATGATAAGAAGAAGGAAAAGCAACATACTCGGTCTAATAGTTTTGAAGCAATGATTCAAACTATTTTGTACGGGTAACTACAATGGGGGAGAATATGCAAGACATAGACCAATCCAATGAGGTATTCAGAAGGGAGATTATCAAGATGGAGAAAGTGGGCAAGGTGATAAACCTTACAAATATAACTACCTTGCACATTTCTTAAGAGTAGGTCGCCCAAGAATAGAAAACAAAAGAGAACATGGAACCTCCTCCATTAAAGGCCTAGGAATTCAACTTTTGATATACAACTAGTGGCTATTGATGTGCTCACCTTATGAAAGGAGCCAAACTTCAAATTTGATATGAAATTGGGTAAAAGGTTCAAGTCTATATTGTCTCACCTTGGAAGATTTGAATCTTATATCCCTCTGCCGCTCAACTCATAGTAAGCAAAAGTTGGGACAGAGATTCAAATCTTCTAAGTAGAACACAAATGATAGTTGGAAGGGTAGTTTTCCATAAAAGATGGGAGGAAACCCATCAAGCCACGAAAAGTGGCCCATATCCTTTTATTTTATGCATGATAGAGTAGATTTTATATTTGCATTTATTCATACATAATCCATGAAAAGGTAGTGCTATGAGGAATTTTGATTGAAATTAAAAAAGGGTACTATGAAATTGGCATGTGTGGACTGAATAGAGGATGGTAGGAGACCTAATTTTTTTTTCACGGTTACCGCAACCATAGCCCATGCCTTCACAATCACGAAGACCATATGCACACGATCACGGACGCTGCATGCCCGTGATTATGGAGACTGTATGTTTACAAATGCAGAACTATGTCCACGATTGCGGTCAAATCAACTTAGATGACCATCCGAATGACATTTTTTCACGCACAACTTTCTCAAATTCTCTCGAAATATTTGGTATTGTATAGTGTATCCAAGTTTTCATCTCAATCCTTTGCATCCTCTAACTTGGTATGTTGTCTCAAATCCCTTAATGTAGGTATAATTGTATGCTTAGAGCTTGTAGTTTGTGGAAAGGCCTGGAGTATCATGTTCAATACAAAATGCATGCTTGTTTATGAGTATTGTGGTTATTAGTTTTTTTAGTTGGTGTACACACCAATGGGGAAGCTTGAGTACCCAAAATTAGGCCTAAAATTGTAGAACTTAACGTGTACATTATGCGTTCAATTCAATTCCCTAATGAGTTCAGTGTGAATCCTTCGAGTTTGGGTCTATAATCACGCATTCTAGGCTTAAGTTCTCTGATTATGATGTTGATGTGCCTAGTTGGAACACAAATTTGGGGTTAAAATTATATATTTTGAGTGATGTGTAGAACTATCGACTATGGTCTCAGGAACCATAATCCCAATCTCAATGACCGCAATTGTGTCACTGCGATCATAGTTATTTCTCCTCTATCTCTATACCTGAGGGCGGTTGTCTGCAGAGACTAAAATATTTGCACACCCATTTATCACCCCAAAACCTTCTATAACACTACCGTATGAGTTTATCCATATAATCTAGCTTGGTTTTGTTGTGATAATGCTAATAATGGTATGAATTGTATTGCCTACAGGTGCTAAGCCATAAAAATAGGATATTTTGACAACAATAAGTTCATGGCTGCTGAATGCCAAAACCCTATTACAGTGATCTACCAAGGACAAAATTACTCTCGGAGAAGGGTATTTGCCTTGATAAAGTAGAGGAAAAGATCCCAGGATTCCATGCCCAACTCACTTCCACTCTGTGGATATGCTTTGCCTCGAACCCCTGCTATGTGAATGAGCATTGGGTCCGTGAGTTCTACGCGAACCTTAGCATAGTTTCTCTCACAAACCCAGTGATGACAATTCGGTGTGAGCAAGTAAACTTCAGAGCAAAGCAGATTAATGAGATATATGGGCTCCCAGATACTGACATGGTGCAATTTCAAGTAAAAGGATGCAATCTAGGGACCTATATAATAAACATATTATGTCCTCGCAAGGAAGTTTTCTGGGCCACCACTAAAAGGGATATTTTGATGAATGACTTCATAGCTGAGGCCAGGCTTTGCCTGAATATCATCAACAACAGAGTATTATCGTGCAATCACATGAATATTTTCACAGATTTGTGAGCGTGGATGGTGTCTTGTATTCTCTTTGGCATTACTTTGAATGTGGGCGAGATTGTACTCTCAGAGAGGAAGCAATTTAAGAACCATGGAGGTACACTTCTTATTTTTTCTTTCCTTATCATTGAGCTTTACAAGAAGGCAGAGGTAGAGGAGTATGCTATAGATACCGGGGTGCACCTTGGCCTCCACATCTTCCCACTTAAATTTTAGGGTGAGGATATCCCTAGTCAGAGCAAAAAAAAAAAGGTGGACTTAGGCAAGTCGACCTAGGAGAACACAGACTCTTTTAGACCTTCATTAGCCAACCCCTTAGATGACATCTTAGGTCAGATACAGGTAGTTAGTGAGCTATTGTCCAGATTGCCTTTGGGACCGAGAGAGTCCTCCACTGCTCGCCATTCATACATAGATCAGTAAGATTATGAGATATAACAGGAGGAGTAGAAGAAGCAAGGAGCCATAATTGCCATCTTGGAGAGAGCTTGTTCATCCTTGGCTGTATCACATAGGGACCTCAAGGAGTCATACGAAAAGATGGTAAAGAGAGATAAGAAGAGAGATAAATTCTTTAAAAAGGTATGGAAAGAGGTATAAGGCATTTTCAAGGTGCTCAAACCCAATGATAGACTACTTTCACCTAGGTTAGATAGTGAAGATGAGGTCCCTGCTAATTCATCAGTTGATGATGCCGGTGGTGATATTCCAGAGTCAGTGGGAGAGGACAACTCCTAATGCAGATTCAGGAAGACCTTTTTTACTCTTGTTTTATTGCACATGCAATAAGGATACTGCTTTTCTTTTACTTGGGGGAGCCTCCAAATTTGTATTGTTTTGATATTTTCCTAGATATTTTTATGTTGGATGATGTTTTGTTTTGTGTTTTTAGGATATTATATTTGGGTACTCTGATGGTGCCCATATTTTCATGGATTATCTTTTAGTTTTAATTTTACTTTAGTTTTATTTTGATTATGATAATGCATGAAGAGCCTTGCCTTATGATAGATTGAGTGAAAACATTGTTAAGGATAATACATTATGTTTGGGTTTTGAGCCATAGATGCAGGAGAATTCTGATTACCCGTGGCATCTAGGTCATTAATGCTAGGGAAGTCAGAGTACCATTGTCAAAGTTTGAGTAGCCATATGGTTGGTTTGCCCATATCACGCCGAAATATGAGGCTAAAGCTTTGGTTATAGTTGTAAGTTAGCAAATTGAGCGTGGTGGAAATGTAAAACAAATAAATCCCTCAGTCCAAAAATATTTCAAAATTTAAGGGCATGGACATGAGCAACCTTGTAACAAAATCTTCTTTTTTTGTGACTTCACAAATATTTGACTTGTTAATAGTGATAGATACTCCAATTTTGTCTCCAACGGGAGGGGCAATTGAGCCTCCTTGGTAAATTTTGCATGCCATGTATGGTGAGCTATTTGCATTCATGTCTTGTATACTTGTATTATTTGGAACTTGCCCCATTTGTCTCTCAATTCTAATTTTGATTGTATTTGTTGGAGAAATGATATTAGATCATCTTTGCGACTTTGGATGCCAATTTATCTTAAAAAGCCTACCCATGCATAAATGTAATCCCTAGTAACCCACTTTGAGCCTTTGGACCCTTCTTTGGAAAATACATTACGAGCCGTGAACCATTCTTTTTATCTTACTTCTGAACCATACCCTCCTTGAACTTAAAAATGCAACTTGAGGCTAAAATCCTAAGTTAGGGGTGGTGAAGATTGATAGAAGTAAGTGTGGGTCCATGAAGTTGTAAGTAAAACACCTAAGTGCCTAAGCATTGAAAACAAATGAATAGAAAAAAAGGGTCCAACAAAGGAAAAAAAATGCATGAAAATTGCAAGAAAAAGAAATAGAAGAAAATGGGTGAACAATGAAAGCAATAAGTAGGCATATGTAAAGAGAAAAGGTCAAAGAGGAGTGACCCATAGTCAAAAAGAAAGATTAAATAGTGTGATGTAGATGTTCAAGGAAGGGTGTAGCCATGTTGTTCCCAAATGATGTCCTACCCTAACTTGAACCTACACTACAAGATCAAAAAGTCCTTTGAGATCTTCAACCATTTACTTTCTTTACTGTGATGATTGAAAATAGGGGCAAGCCTATGGTATGACACTTATAGACATAGAGAGTTCTTTTGTGAGGGAGAGAGTTTTTGCACTTAAATTCCATGTTCTATATTTGGTAGCTTGTTATATGGAATTTTCTTTCTTGTGAGGAGGCATGTGAACGAGTTGAGGTAGGTGATTTTTTCATCTTTTGAGCAATGAGGAAAATAGAGTATAGCTTAGTTTTGATCAAAATTGAGTCACTTTTAGAGTATTGGTTGTTGTTGCTTGGTTGATTTGGAAAGTCTTGTGCATCCTTAGATATTATATTTTACGATGAGGGGTATAGTAAGAATAACTTAGCCCACGTGTAATGAGCTACTTGTGGTAGTGACTAAGTTTGAAGTCATTGTGATCTTTGAGGCATGAAAATTGGGCATAAAAGTGTAATGTCTCATATAAGGGCTATTGTTGCTTAAGGACAAACAAAGCTTTAAGTTGGGGGTGTTTATTAGTGGTGATTTTAACATTTATTTCCACTCAAAATTCATGCGCATTACCATGTTTTAAATGAATAAATGAGACATAATTATGATTGAATACACTAATACCTACATTTCGTAGACACATAGTTGATGAGATAGAAATATCTGGGTTGGAGGTAAAGATAATCAAAAGGAAGCAAGAAAGTGCAATTGAATACCTGAAGCAGACATGGTCTTAGTTACTGCAGTCGCGGTCTAAGGACCACAATCGTTGTTATCCAATAAGGTCAACCTACCATGGTTGTGTAAGCTAATTGCGGTAGCGCTAGCTGCGGTCGCAGCCAAGCCTATGCGATTGCGGCCAAGCAAAAAAATACAGCCCAAGGGTAGAAATGTAAATGCACATGGATGATCCCAAATTTTACAAAAAGAAGACTCAAACCCTATTATTGGGGAGAATTCCATCTCCCCTAATTTTTAGACATTATTCTAGGGTTATAGCCTCAATTTTGGGAGAAAATGATATTGTATAAATTTTGGGTAAAGGATACTTTTGAGTCACTTCCAAGTGAAGAATTAGTGAACTCTCATTGAAGATTTGTTGGATCTTATAGTTTGAAGTAACATTCACTTAAGATTTTCTCAAATCAAATAAATGGAGATTTTGGGTAAAATCTTTACGTATTTATCTTATGAGTAGCTAGTTTTTTCTCTAGGGATTATGCTAGAGTAGGGTGAAATTGCATGTGGGTTTTAATTTATTTGTGCGTATGTTAATGTGTTAATTGATGGGTTATATTAGTACTTGATTAAATTGGTTGGGATTTATGGGTGAAAACCCCAAATTCTCAAATGGGTTTATGGGTGAAAATCTCAAGTTTTTGAAAGATCAATCTATCTTTGAAAGAAGGGTTTGGGTGAATAGTAGGAACCAACATCATCCTTGAAAGAGGGATGAGGGAACCATAACAATAGTAGACAATTGTTGGCATAGTTTTCTAATTTTTCACTATTTTATACATAAGACTGATTGTGAAGTTGATTATTCCTTGGGTATCATCCTAGAAATAGGGATGCCTAATTCAGTATTGGGTGGCTTTATTTGACACACTCGTCAGGTAATTGAAAGAGTCAATGAGTGAAATCTTTGAGGCTATGTTGACAAACCAGCCCCAAGAACTTACAACCTAGCCTACCACATCATTATTAATTAGAACATGGACCAAATTATCATGTCTTGATACATATCTTTCCTCTAGGAAAGCATAATGCCAAGATCCATTCCTAATTTTTTAGACTCTTAAGTATTTGTAGCCCTGAATTTGTACTCGGAAAACCCAAAAAGAAATATTAAGTATGATACCTTTCAAACCCCCCATTTTATCCTTTTTCTATTAATTTGAATTTAGCTAATATCTGTCATTTCAAACTAATTTAGTATGCACTCATATCATTCCTCATGTATTTGAACCCGGCTCCAATGTTGGGTAAATATATTGACGACGACCGCCTTGCACTTAAAATTGACATGTAAATTGAGCATTCTCATAAAGCAATGGAATTATAGAAGGAAAGGGAATTAAAGTACCTGGTTGCTTTGACCTTAGCTTTATTATTTTTGCATGCATCTAATAATGATGGCCTTCTCTATCATCACATATTGGTCACTCATTGAAGGAAGTAGGAAGTTACTGACAAACCTAATACAATGTTTATCTTGGTGTAAAATTTCTTGCCTCTTGATTTAACCAATGCTATTGGCCCACCGAAGGAGCCTTTTCGCAATCACACGGGCTAGACATTAAAAATATTAATGCCCTCTAAGCATTTTCTTCTTGCATTCAACCCTTGATTCTATCTCACAAGTAAAATATATCTCATTTATTTTTTAGGCGGTTCAAGAAACTTCGACACCCTAAACTAGTGTACTAGGAAGACAAGGTTGCTCTGCTATTGGTGATTTGTACTTATGTTTATTATGGAAGACAACATAGGAGATGTAAAATTCCTGCACTTGTTCTAAAAAGTATCATAGTGGATGAGGAGTGTAGTCCATATTCATGAAGATATCCCAAACCCATTCTTTGACTTGAGTGATAATTCTGGGAAAATGTGCTCAGCTCCTTTTATACTTAACATCTTTTTGGGATTGGTACCCAAGTTTTTGCCCAACCATCGTAAAGATCTCACAGAACCTTCACTCAAAATTAGATTTGATCAACCTCTTTGTCTATCCCTCTCATACATTCTATAATGTTTTCTATTTCTAGACCTTGTTGGACTTATCTTGTGTAACATCCTAGGTTTTTGGTGATTGAAAATTTCTGAAATTTTATCCTCACTATCTTGACTGCGACTCCCCTTATGAGTCATAAGGAGTCATGATAGGTCATAGGGACCCAATCATAGTCCAACCAGTGTGTGTGGCTAAGTTTTATTCTAAGTATGAGTGGCTCACTATGAGTCATAAGAACTCATTAT
Organism: Capsicum annuum; assembly: GCF_002878395.1. NCBI lineage: Eukaryota > Viridiplantae > Streptophyta > Magnoliopsida > Solanales > Solanaceae > Capsicum > Capsicum annuum. The sequence goes on from NC_061120.1 coordinate 125,842,724, forward strand.
GAGTCGTTAGGTGCAAATCATAAGATGTCTAGTTTATACCCTAAATGATTTCTATGTTGACTATGACTGGACTTTATGAGTCGTAGAGTCTCACTGTTATGGTATATGAGTCGTAAGGTCAATAATATGTGTTCTAGGTGACACTGTCTTGGCAATGACTCATGGAGATGAGTCATAATAAGTTGTTACAAGCAATTATAAGACCCGTAATGACTGATAGTTATTTTTTAGATTTTTAATAGGGGGCATTTAGATTTTCCATCTTATCCCGATAATAACCCATGACCTACAAACATACTTAAGGCCCTTTTTCTTCAATAACACACTCCAACCATTCTTTATGTTCTCTCAAGTATCTCAAGCATCCATACTTAGGGTTTCCAAGGAGTGGGTCCAGGAGAGCTTCAAGGGTTGAATTCTCTCTATAATCTTAGGTATTTTAGGCATGTTACTATTTCCTTATTGATAATTTGTTAAAAGCATTAGTTTTGAAGTATTCTTAATATGATATTAATGTTGGTTTTGAAACATGGGCTGAGGGTTTTGAATAATTATTGTTAATGTGATGTTTTATGTTTGTCCTTGCATAGGTTATGCTTAAATGATGGTTTTAAACTTGTGGGGTGCATGGGTATGGTGAATAAACTAGGGGATTGTGATTTTCCCAACTTGTGAATTTTGAAGTGGTTACTACCTCAACCACACACTATGAAATTGGTTTGAATATGAAAAGTATGCATATTGAACTATTCCTAAACTATTGCATAATGTTAAAAGTCAATGAAGTATAATGATTTTAATTGAATCTTGTGCGGTTGGGTAATTCCCCATGATAATGTATAATTGAACCAATGGGGCTATTAATGTTCCCCAAATAATGAAGTTATCTCGGCATGTTGATGTGAACTTACAAGTATAGTTGGTATAAAGATACCAACAATGTATGCCAAAATGTGTAACATGGTTCAATGAATAGGAATGTGTGATTTTTATTTTAATTTAAGCTTTAATAAGGGTTGTGTAGCTAGGCCATGAAAGTAGAGGTCCTAAGGGATCTCAACTGAAAACTGTGGTTGCCTCTGTGGTGGTCTAAATGACCGGGTGGTTTAAGTCCCCCTTATTATTATCATATGATTGGGAGGTTCGAGTCCCTACATTACATTACATAATCGAGTTCTTAAGTTACCATAGTATATGATTGGGAGGTTTGAGTCCCCCATGCATATATATGAGATTATTCTCCGTTTCATGTAACTACGCACATTAGGGCCCGACTAGGGGGTAAGAGTTGGGGCCCATATAGCTTGTGGTACTATTATCTGAAAGTTAAGCTACATAATCTAGGTTAAAGTCTTAAAGGTTCATGCTAAGCCTTGTTCCCTACGCCGGCATGGGATATATATATAAATATATAAATATTTTTATTTGCATATAATTATGTGTATTGCATTTTACACTAGTTTTGAATTGTTATTCATGAAATTATTTTATTCCCTATCCCTAAGTTACATGCTAGTGCTCTAACTTCTAACCATCTCCAGACACTATATCCCTATGAGATATTGGTACCAGAGATACCTCTACTTCTTCTACATAGAGTTAGGTGGATCAGCTCGATTCATCAATTCATTGTAGTAAAGTGGTGAGCTTCTACTCTTCGAAAGTCATAGACATTTTATTAGTTCTTATCATAGAATAACACTGTGAGTTTACATTATCATTAACATTATCATTGTCATCTATCGGAGTCGGGAACATGTCTCGACCAAGACTGGTTTTAGTTTTCCTTTGCACAAAGAATTTATTGGATTACTATGGACTTGGGTGATGTTGGTCGATTATTTTATCCAGTCACAGGTTATTGGTTATAGACATATCTTTTATTCTTTTAACTTATCATGTGCTATCTTGTTATATGTTCAAAGTTCATCTGACACTGGGGATATTATATTGTTTGTCTAGGTAAAGAAGGTAGTCTCTGGTCCACGGTAGACTTGAGATACCCATCACGGTCAGGGCCTGGTTTGGGTTGGGACAAAATTAGTATCAGAGCCTAGGTTCGGTGTTATTAGGTGTCCACAAAGCCATGCCAAGTAGAGTCTATTTTATAGGTGTGCAGCGTGCCACACTTATAAAGGAAAAGCTACGAGTAATTTAGGAATGTTTCCCCTTTTTGTTTTTCTATTTTTAGCTATAAAGTATAAGGTATTTAATCCCTTATAATCCCCGTATGTTTACTTTTTAGATCATGCCTCCTAGAAGATCTGATGTGTGCAGAACTTTTTCTATCCTGTCTGAGGATAATGTGGACAGAGCTTGTCCTGCTCAAGGAGTTCATAACCAGTCTAGGGTTGCTGCTTCTGATTGCCCTAGTAGAGCTCCATCTATTCACCCTATCCCTTTAGGTATCTTAAGCTGGCATGTCTAATACTGATTTTCACCAGTACATTCAATTTTTTTTACCCAATTAGTGGCCTCCCAAACTGAGTATGTTTCTTCTGTTGCTCCATCCTCTGAGGCTAATAGAGTGGGCCAATTTATAAAGTTGAGTTCTTCTGCTTTCATTGGTTCAAAAGTTGAGAAATATCTTTGAAATTTCATTAATGAGGTAGAAAAGATTTTCTATATGATGCATGATACTAATGTGGAGGGTATAGAGTTCATTGCCTATAAATTAAAGGATGTGGTGTATCTGTGGTATGAGGAATAGGACCATTCTAGGGGTGATGATGTTGAGTCCACTTTGTGGGATGATTTCTCTAGTGTTTTTCTTAATCGTTATTCCTTAGGTGTTACGGGAGGTGAAGGCTGTGGAATTCATAAATTTGAAGCAAGGAAGGATGATAGTGAAGGATTATGACTTGAATTTTCAAAAACTGTGTCATTATGCTTCAGAGCTAGTGTCCTCTATGAGAGCTTGAATGAGAAAATTTGCTTTGAGATTATCCCATTATTTGGTGTTAAAATACAAAGCTACTTTGTTTAACAGGGACATGGAGATCTCCAGGTTGGTGGTGTACATGCAGCAAGTTGAGAAGAAAAAAAATAAGAAGGTTGAGATGAGTGAAAGGTAGAATAAGAAGTTTTGGTATTTAAATTAGGGTGAGGTCAGTAGCAGAGTGGTAGAGATGGTGGAAAATAAGCTAACAAGAAGTAGGGCAATTCTAGTTCTTACTTTATGGATAGTACTCTGAACATTAAGCCATTGAGTGATTGTTGTTTTAAGAATAGTATGGATCCCAGGGCATAGGATGCCCAACCTCAGGATAGTGGGGACCAGTCAGCTCAATCGTAGCCCCCTTGTAAATTTTATGGTGAGGTGCACTGTGGTGTTTTTGAAGAGGGGATGAACATGTTCTTTAAATATGTCAGATTAGTCATATGCAGAGGGATTTTCCTTCCAAGGTTGCTTCTGGGGGAAATAAGATTACTGTTGCTACTTCATCAGCTCATGCACCAAAAGGTGCTACTTCTTCTTCTGGCTCCGGCATGGGTCAAAACCATTCGTATGCCCTTGCCACCTGCCTGGATTTTGAGGAATCCCTCCAATGTTGTTACTGGTATACTCAAACTTTTTTCTCGTGATGTATATTATTTGTTTGATCCTGAGTCTACCCTCTCTTATGTGATCCCTTATTCGGTTATCTATATTGGTTTTGACCCTAAGTGTATTTTGAATCCCTTCCCTATGTCAACCCTGGTGGGTGACTCTATTGTGTCTAGAAGGTCTGGTAGGGTTATGTGACGTCGATATATGGTAGAGAGACCTTGGTAGATTTGATAAAGTTTGAAATATTGGAATTTGATGTGATTTTGGGGATGGATGGTTGCATTCGTGCTATGTGTCTCTTGATTGTTGGACCCAAAAGGTTAGTTTCCATTTCCCAAATAAGCCATTGATCGAGTAGGAAGGTAGTTCCCTAGTACCTAAGAGAAGGTTCATTTTGTATCTTAGAGCCTGGAAATTGGTTTCTAAGAAGTGTCTCTATCACTTAGTACATGTTGAGAAGTTTAGATCCGAAGGTCCTTCTTTGCAGACTGTCCCTATGGTTTGTGAATTTCCTGAGGTATTTCCTAATGATCTTCTTAGTATTCCTCCTGATAGGGAATTTAATTTTGGGATTGATCTTCTACTAGAAACTCATCCTATTTCTATCCCTCCTTATAGGATGTATCCGCTTGAGTATGAAAGAACTCAAGGAGCAGTTAAAAGAACTTTTTGACAAGGGTTTTATCTACCCTAGTGTTTCACTATGTGGTGCTCCTGTTCTTTTCATATGTAAGAAGTATGGGCCCCTTCGTATGTGTATTGATTACCACCAACTAAACAAGGTAACCATGAAAAAAAGTACCCCCTTCTGAGGATTGATGATTTTCTTGGTTAACTTCGGGGTGATAATGCTTAACTTACACGCCAATGTAGTGCAAGGAGGTCTTCATCAATATATTTACCCAACTTTTGGATTCGGGACCGAATCCACAAGGAATAATGTGAGTGGCGATTAAACTAATTTGAAACTATAGCTACAAGTTGAATTCAAATAGATTATACAAAAAGATAAAATGGGGGTTTTGGAGATTAGACAATAATTATTGGTCACTTTAGCTTTAGTGTTTGTAATCAAGAGGTTATGGAAAACAAAAATTATGTTCACTAGGGGTTTTGGTACTTGACAAATGCGAATAGTGATTCAAGATTCTCATAGTAGGTAGGACAACAGATTATCTTTAGCGATGTTATGCCTAAATGTTTCTCTACCTACTTCAGAATTTAATTACCTAATCCTCTCGTACTTAGGGAATTTATATTCATTGACTAGACTTTACCTTAGGTTAATCAACCTTGTTACAATGTCAATTATTAAATGGAAGTTTTTAGTGCTTCCAAGTCCCTGTTGATAGTTCACTTCCTACTGTAATTGATTTCTTATCTTAAGCAAATTAAAGCAGGTGTTATCTATTGTTTGCAACCAATAGACAATGATTAAAATCTTGGAATTATCAAGGAATCATATTACCTTTTGAATCTTAAACACTTAGCATCTTACCGAAACTTAACCCATAGATCCCATAATTCGGGTTAGAGGGGTTTAGCCACTATGATGTAATGATCGAAACAACTAGATGAATTCATAATTTGAAAGATAAACTTACCACAAGGTGAATAATAACTAGTGATTCTCAGATTAGATCACAATAGGAATCCCTAAAGTGTTGATGGAAATTTCTTCAAAGTTAATTATTTTTCAAGCCAAGAAACTAGAGAGAAAAGTAACAAAATACATTTCTCCAAAAGATGTTTAGCCCCTCTTTAGAAAACCCTAAACAATGCTTTAAATAGTTTATGGAAACAAAATCATAGAGTGCAACAATTTCTCGGACAGGTGAAGCCATTCATGATGCCTTATCAGGAGGCTGACAACTTATCACAAATGTAGTCAGCTCCTCTTTAATTTTGACATTTGCTGCCTTAGGCTAACGATGAACTGCGATGGCCTATCAGATCTTTGATGATTTATCACGAATATCGTCACTTATCTACCTTATCTCCTATGTTCTGCCTTAGACTAACGATGATTTTGACGACCTATCAACTCCTTGATAGCTTATCACAAAATGTCATCACAACTTTTAGCTGAGGTCCATTCTCTGTCTAAGGCTGACCAGAAAGCTGATAACTTATCATAAGGCTAATGACTTATCAGGAATGTCGTCAGCCACACTTCTCTTTTTTTTTGCTTTAGATTTCAACTCTTTTTCTTCCATCCTTTTTGGTTCCCTAGGATCTTAGCTTCTACTGCAAAATAAAAGATAAAATACTTAGAAATGACAAAAGTTTCTTAAGACTTTGCAATTATTCTCAGTTAAAAGCCTCAAATGTATTAGAATTTACTCACACATCACAGGGTGCTAAGTTTTTTTGCTAAGATTGATCTTTGATCCGGTTACCATTTGTTAAAGATTAAGGGGTGGATATCCCAAAGACTGCTTTTCAAAACCGGTATGGTCATTTTGAGTTTTTGGTGATGTCCTTTGGTTTGACTAATTCCCCAACAACATTCATCAATATTATGAATTGGTTTTTCCATTAGTTCCTGGATTTATTTCTAATCCTATTTATTAATGATATTTTGGTGCATTCAAAGAGTGAGGCGGATTATGTCGATCATCTCCATTTAGTGTTATAGACCCTTAAGGAGCAGCAGTTGTATGCAAAATTATCAAAGTGTGAGTTCTGGTTAAATTCTATAACTTATCTGGGTCATGTGATTTCTCATAAAGGGATCATGATGGATTCACAAAAGGTTATGTTGGTTAAGAAGTGGTCTATACCTACGACTCCAATCGACATTTGAAGCTTCTTGGGTTTTGCCGATAATTATTGAATATTTGTGGAGAGTTTCTCTTCTATTGCAGCCCGATTGACTTACTTGACTTTAAAAAAGGTAAAATTCTTGTGGTATTATGCTTTTGAGGGTAGTTTTGAGAAACTGATAGATAAGTTGACTTTGGATCCAATATTAACTCTACCTGAGGGTACTGAGGGTTTTGTGGTCTATTATGATGCATCTCGAATGTGACTGGGTTATGTGTTGATATAACATGACAAGTTGGTTGTGTATGCTTCTAGGCAGCTAAAAGTTTATGAGAAGAATTGCCTGACTCATGATTTGGAATTATTAGCCATGATATTTGTGTTAAAGATCTAGCGACATTATATGTATGAGGGCCATGTTGATATTTATTCTGATCATAAGAGCCTACAATACATGATCACTCAGAGGGAGCTAAATCTTAGGAAAAAGAGGTGGGTTGAGTTGCTCAAATTCTATAACATGAGTCTTCACTATCACCTAAGTAAAGTTAATATGTTTACTGATGCTCTTAGCAGGTTATCTATGGGGAGCTTGTCTCATATAGAAGAGGAGAAATGCAGTTTGGTGAAGGATATTCACCATTTGTCTACTCCTGGAGTTCATCTTTTGGGTTTCTAAAATGGTGGTGTGATTGTTCAAGAGGTGGCAAAGTCAACTCTTCATGTTGAGGTAAAAGAGAAATAAGTATTGGACCCTATGTTGATGCAGATTAAAGAGGATACAGGTTGCTAGAAGGTGATGGCTTTTGAGATTTGTGGTGATGGTATCTTGAGGTACCAAGGTAGATTATGTGTTCACGATATTGATGGGTTATAATAAAAAATTTGGTGAAATCTCATAAATCATATTATATTATTCATCCTGGTTCAACAAAAATGTATCATCATCTTAAGGAAATTTATTGGTAGAATAATATGAAGCGGGATGTGGATAATTTTATGGATAAGTGCATGGTGAGTTAGCAAGTGAAGGTGGAGCACTTGAGGCCTGATGGGTTGACTCGAGAAATCAAGTTACCAGTATGGAAATGGAAAATAATTAATATAGATTTTATTGCCAGTCTTCCGCAGTCTCACCAATTGTTTGATTCAATTTGGGTCATCATGGATAAGATGACTAAGTTCGCTCACTTCTTGCCAGTAAGGACTAATTTCTCTTATGAGGATTATTCCATGTTGTTCATTGAGGAGACCGTAAAGTTATATGGTGCTCCAGTTTCCATTATATCTGATTGAGGTACCTAGTTCTCATCTCACTTTTGGAGGTCATTACAGCTAGGTTTGGGGACTATGGTAACCTTTAGTACTTTTTTCCACCCACAGATGAATGGGCAAGAGAAAAGGATAATTCAGTCCTTGGAAGATATGCTTCGGGTTTGTGTAATTGATTTTGGAGGTAGTTAGGTTGATCACTTGCCTCTCATAGAATTTTCTCACAACAACAATTATCACTCTAGTATTGATATGACTCCATTTGATGGCTAGTATGGTAGGAGGTGTAGGTCTCCTATTGGGTGGTTTGAGGTTAGTGGCAATAGGTTATTTGGCCCTAATTTACTTCACTAATCCTTGGAGAAGGTGGAGGTGATTCGAGATAGGATTAAGACCACCCAAAGTCGCCAAAAGTCTTACGTGAATGTGAGGCAAAGGGAGTTGGAGTTCAATGCTGGTGATTGGGTATTCTTGAAGGTGTCTTGCATGAAGGAAGTGCTGCAGTTTGGTAAAATGGGGAAATTTAGTCTCTGATATGTCAGTCCATATTTGGTTTTGAAAAGGGTTGGAAATGTTGTATAAGAATTGGAGTTGCCTTCTAGTTTGAGCTCTATTCATCCGGTGTTTTATGTTTTGTTATTGAGAAAGTGCGTGGATGATTCTTCGATAGTTGTTTCTTTGGAAAAGGTGGACATTTTAGATTCCTTATCGTATGAGGAAGTTCTGGGCGAGATTTTGGATTGGCAAGTCCATCGATTACAGACGAAGGACATGGCTCCGATAAAGGTCCTTTAGAGGAACGAAAAGTTTAAGGAAGCTACTTGGGAAGTCAAGGAGGACATGAAGTCCAAGTATCCATTCTTATTCTCTATTTTGAGAAATCGTACTTAAGGTATGTATGATCTTAACATCTTTGTTTTATATCTTTGTTAAAGGTTAGTGTGGGGCCATTTCTGTATTAAATCATGCCACCATCAATCAAGGAAGAATAATCCTAAGGGGGGAGATTGTAACACCCCAGGTTTTTGGTCCTTGAAAATTTCTAAAATTTTATCCCCACTATCTTGACTACGACTCTCGTTACGAGTAGTAAGGAGTCTTGAAGTGTTATAGGGACCTAATCGTAGCCTAAATAGTCTGTGTGTGTGTCTGAGTTCTATTATGAGTACTAGTGGCTTACTATGAGTTGTAAGGACTCATTATGAGCCGTTGGGTGCAAATCATAGGATGCCAAGTTTATAACCCAAATGGTTTTTGTGTTGACTACGACTGGAACCTACGAGTCATAGGGTCTCACTAGGGTCAAGGTATACGAGTTGTAAGGTCAACAATGTGTGTGCCAGGTGACACTGTCTTGGCAATGACTCATGGGGATGAGTCTTGACGAGTCTTCATGAGACCCATAATGACTGATGGTTATTTTTTAACTTTTTAATGAAGGGGGGGGGGGGTATTTTAGATATTTTCCTCTTATCCCAATAATAATCCACGACCTATAAACATACTTAGGGCCCTATTTTTACTGATAACATACTCTAAACATTTTTTCTTTTCTTTCAAGTCTCTCAAACATCCATACTTAGGGTTTCCAAGGAGTGGGTCAAGGAGAGCTTCAAGGGTTAAATTCTGTCCATAATCTCGGGTATTTCAGGCATATCACTCTTTCCTAATTGCTAATTTGTTAAAAACATAAGTTTTAAAGTGTTGTTCATATGATATTGATGTTGGTTTTAAATCATGGGTTGAGAGTTTTGAATAACTGTTGTTTATGTGATGTTTCATGTTTGTTGCTGCATGGGTTACTCTTAAATGGTGGTTTTAAACTTGTGGGGTGCATGGGTATGGTGAATAAACTAGGTGATTGTGATTTCCCCCAACTTGTAGCTTTTGAAGTGCTTATGACCTCAACCCCATACTATGAAATTGGTTTGATTATGAAAAGTATACATATTGAACTACCCTTGAACTATTGCATAATTTGAAAAGTCTATGAAGCATAATGATTTTAATTAAACCTTATGGGGTTATGTGATTCCCCAAGATAATGTATAATTAAACCAAGGGGGCTATGAATGTTCCCTAAATAATGAAGTTGTCTCATCATGTTGATGTGAACTTTCAAGTGTAGTTAGTATGACGATACCAAAAATGTATGCCTAAATGTGTAACATGGTTCAATGAATGGGAATATGTGATAATTGTTTTAATTTTGGCTTTAATGAGGGTTGAGTAGATGGGTCATGAAAGTAGTGGTCCCGAAGGATCTCTATTGGAAACCACGGTTTCTGACACAGGGGTCTAAATGATCGGGTGGTTCGAGTCCCCCATATTACACTACATAATCGGGTGCTTAAGTCACCTTAGTAGATGATTAGGAGGTTTGAGTCCCTCGTCTATATATATGAGATCATTCTCCAGTTCGTGCGGCTACACGCAGCTAGGGCCCATATAGCTTGTGGGTACTATTATATAATGGTTAAGATACACAATCCAGGATAAAGTTCTAAAGAATTTCATGCAAAGCCTTGTTCCCTACCCCGACACGTGATATATATATATATATATATATATATATATATATATATATAAATATTTCCATATGATTATATGTATTGGATTTTGGACTTGTTTCGAATTGTTATTTATGATATTATTTTATCCCCTATCCCTGAGTTACATGCTAGTGCTCCAACCGCTAATCGTCTCCAAAATCTGTATCACCACGCGATGCAGGTACCAAAGATACCTCTACTTTTCCTATACATAGTTAAGTGGATCGACTTAGTTCTTCGGTTCATTATGGTAAAGAGGTGAGTTTCCATTCTCCAGAAGACTTAGATATTTCATCAATTTTTATCATAAACTTTCATTGAGAGTTTACATTATCATTAATGTTATCATTGTCATTATCATCTGTCGGAGTTAGGGACATGTCTCGACCAAGACTAGTTTTGGTTTTCCTTTGCATAGAGGCTTTGTTGGATTACTGTGGACTTGGGTGATGTTGCTTAGTTGTTTTGGCCAGTCACTGGTTGTCAATTATAGACATATCTTTTATTCTTTTAACTATCATGTGCTATATTGTTATATGTTCAAAATTCAGTAGATGTTGGGATATTATGTTATTTTAATAGGTGTAGGGGTGGTTTTTGATCCTCGGTGGGCTTGAGATACCCATCACGGACTAGCCCTGGTTTGGGTCATGACATCTTGTGGTTGGTTCTTTCCTTTTTTGGGTTGTAGCTTTGGATTTTCTCTTATCTGGAGCAGTTCCTTTCTTTGCACACCAGGGTAAGTTCTTCCTTGGAGACATTCCTAAGAAAAAGAAAAGAACCAAACAAAAACAAAAGAAAAGGTAAGACATGTTTTTGAATTTTTTCATATTGCATGAGATAAGTTAAAAATAAAGAAGAACTAAGGTGAATGCAAGGCAACATGATAAAAGAAACTCATGGGACCATTTCATAATAAAATTCAACCATGTGGAACTCTACATCTCTACACAATCTTCATATTATGCCAATTTAGCACATAGAACACCCATGACACAAATGGAAACAAAAATGACCCTATACCCTTAAGAATGGTGTCACCCGATCTCTAATAGGGCAAGGCAAATATTTATGTCCCCTGAGTTACTCATACTTCACCCGTAAATTCTATGTCAAACAATTTTAACAACTAAAGTCATGGTGTATCATATTAATCAACAAATTTCAACTAAAAACTATTGGGTTTGTATCATTAAGGGCAAATTTAACTCATATTCATGATCAAAGAATGGTAAAATGGTACCCTAATTTTGAATTCTTCAACAATTACTAGCATTAAAGTCATCATCCTCCCATTGACAATTTAGCAAACACATGGTGCTCATGAAAAATAAGAACTTGGAAATATAATATAAATGCACATGTAAGCAAGCCAAGTTCACCAATTCACCACCAACCACATCATATGTACTTAAAATAACATCATATTAGTAATGAAATATCAAGAGGGCATTTCATAGAACATATGGTGTGCACTAATTTAGGTACTCAAGAATACCCCATTAGAAGGTAGAAACAAGGAACCCATTTCACATTATTATTCAAATTATAATAATCCACCAAAATAAACTCAACTGATCAAAAGAAAAATCAGAAAGTACCATGGAATGTGAATCACCATTAACACTTGAAAAATAACTCAAAAGAGTAATTCACAAAAGAACATACCCGTTTAATTCACTTAAGATATGAGAATGATGAGATAAAGCCTAATTTAATATTACAAAGATGAACTTTTGCTGTGGGAAGAGACAATTTTGAATTTGAGTTGATGAAAATTTTAAATTTGAAAAAAGAGAAAATGTAGTGTTTTAGAAAGGGAAAAGAAGCATGCTCTATTTTTTGATTGAAAAATTACTAAATGTTCTAAGAATAGGTCATTGTATGTCTTAAATTGAATTTGGGATCACCGGGTTAGGTAAGCCCATAAAAATATGATCCATATTTAACTTCGCTTCTAGGTCGCCTGTGATTGGCCTACACACGCAAGTGCATGGTCTGTACGCGCAGGTGACTTAGCAAGCCAAGGTAGTTTACCTGGGCATGGAAAGGCTACCTGAATGCCTAGCCTACATCCACATCGACTGGCCTACGTATGTTGCTTGCCTACGTGTGTAGTTATCCTGCATAGCCCAAGGAAGTATGCCTTCAAGAACTTGTTCAATTTTAGGCCACCTGTGTGGCCACAAACACACAAAGTTGCAAAGTATGTGGACGTGGGTGGTTTGTATCCACCTTAGGACATGGTTTAGAATACCCAAACAAATCTTCACGATTCCCAACTTGGTAATTCATTGGCAAAACCCAAAACAAGCCATAATTAGTTCTGAAATACTAGAAAACAACAAGTATAAACCTTGGGTTTCCTCCCAAGAAGTGCCATAATTTTATTCATAGCACGACGTCGTTTGTTCATCATTTGGCTTCCTTAATAAAGAAACTCAACCTTAGCTTCTCCGGGTCTACCCACGTAGTAATGCTTAATCCTTTTACCATTTACAACAAACCTCCTCTTCTCATGGTCCTCTAAATCAATAGATCTACTTGGATATATATTTGAGACCATGAATTGGCCCGACCACTTAGATTTTAAATTTCCCACAAAGAATTTCAATCTTGAGTTGAAGAGGAGAACATCATCACCAACACAAACCTCTCATTTGAAGATCCTAGAATCATGACACTCTTTATTTTTTTTATACAATACGGAGCTCTCATATGCCTTGAGATGGAAATTCTCCAACTCATGAAGTTGATCTAATCTTGATTTGTGGCATCCTCCCAATTCATATTCAACTTATGCAAGGCCCACAAAGCTTTGTGTTCCAACTCAACGGGTAAGTTACCAACTTTTCCAAACACCAATTGGCAGAGCGACATCCCGATAGGATTTTTGTATGACATCCTAAAAACCCAACGAGTATCATCGAGTTGTCTTGCAAATTTGTATGGAAAACATTAATGATTTTCTCTAAAATGGATTTGATTTCTTGGTTCAAAACATCAACTTGACCACTAGTTTAGGGATGATACAGAGTAGTGACCTTATGCTTTACCTCATACTTATCACTCAAGGTACCAAAGACCCAATTACATAAATGTGAACCACCATCACTAATGATTGACTTGGATTCCCAAACCTTGTAAAGATGTACTTTAGTAAGAAAAAAGTGATACTTTTTCTTTTATTGTTTGGTAGAGCAATGTTCTCCACCCACTTTGAGAGATAATCGATGGCTACCAAGATATATTTATTTCTATATGAACTCACAAAGGGACCCATGAATTTGATCCCTCATACGTCAAACAATTCAAACTAGAGGATGGGATTAAAAGGCATCTCATGATACCTTGAAATACCCCTTTGCATTTTGAATTAAGGACATGTTTTGATTAACTTATGAGAATCTCTATTGAGAGTAGGCAATAGTAACCACTTTGGAGAGCCTTTGTAACTATTCTAATACCAATATGTTGTCCATCGAATTGAGAAGAGTGACAAGCCTCAAGAATGGTCCTCATTTCTGACTCCATGACACACCAATGAATCATACCATCTACAAACTCTCTAAGAAAGTATGGTAATCCCAAAAGTACTGCTTCACATCAACAAGAACCTCTTCTTTTGATAATGATTAAAATCATTGGGAAGTAAGCCACTCATAATGTAGTTGGTATAGTTCGTATACCAAGGAACAAAACTTCCCAAAAATGACATGACTAGCTCATCGAGGAAGGTGTCATCAATTTTGATCTCACCTAATTTCTCATGATTAGATTAAAGGCGAGAGAGGTTGTCGTCTACTTGATTTTCAAAGCCCTTTTGGTCTTTTATTTCTAGATCAAATTCTTGTAGGAATAATATCCACCTAATCAAAGGAGGTTTTGACTCTTTCTCTATCATGAGATATATAAGGGTTGTGTGGTCTATGTGTACAATCACTTTTGTAACCAACAGATGGGCTCAAAATTTTTCAAAATCATATACCACCCCGAGAAACTCTTGTTTCGTAAATGTGTAGTTACATTTGACATTATTCAATGATTTTCTTGCATAGTTGATTGGGTGGAACAAATTTTCTTTTATTTGACCCAACACCGCACCTAAATCAACACCACTTTCATCACATATTACTTCAAAAGGCTTGGACCAATCCAAAGTTACTGTGATAAGAATTGACACAAGAAACTCATTGAGAAAATTAAAAACTATTAAACAATCACCATCGAATTACAAGTTCACCTCCATTTCAAGGAGTTTTGTTGTGTCCAAGCACAAACGTAATGGTCACCCAAGTAGTAAAGTGGCCTTTAATAGTAAAATATCGATCCCACAGGGACTTAGTGATCACAACTATCCAATTCAAGCATTATTAGAGAGATTAAATTAGCGCTAGAGTAACCAATTGACATTTCAAGTTTTATAATTATATCTACATAACAAGAAACAACAATGGTATGAACATTTGATTAAAAACAATATAAGGATAGCTTTCAGGGTAGAGACATCTACATCACATTTATGCGTAACTATGGTTTTTAGCCGCCGGTTGTGCTTATCATGATTATTGATTTACAGTGTTGATATTAAGACTTGAAAATGGTCATACTCTAAGTAATATATAAAAAATAATCTCACAACTACATCTTTGTGTGGGCATATGAATTTTTAACTTGGATGCATTAACCTATCATCCCATTTTGTTAACCAAGTAGATCGTTTAAGTATATCTCTATCCTAACTGCTAATAATCCTCTAACAATTATATAATAATGATTAAATAAATAATACACACTCCATACATTCTTCATCCCATCCCTCAACTCATATGGTCAATTCATTTTGGGACTTAGATTTGTTAAAGTAGAATGTAAGAATAATCATATACATAATAAATATATAAACCAACTGGTGTCACCCAACAACTAACCTCCAAATAAGTATGCTACGGTTGATGTCAAATATAGTAACCCAAACCAGGTTGGGGTCGAACCTACAGGGAAAATATTGAACAGTATCTCATACTTGACAAAATCCATAAGCAATGTGGAAAAACAAATGGGGGGAATTTAAAGTGAATAGTAAGTAGTAACCTAACTTGAATTCTTGGGTTTGTAAATATTAAAAGATGAACACTAGGACTGTGTTGCCCCTGGCATCTCAACTCTGTAAACTTCTCGTGTTCAACTCACCTATTCTATTGCTCTGCAAGCAAAGTTGACAACTATGTATTACCAATTATCCTTGAACGTGTTGATAAATCTAACCCTTTACCTTATGAGTTTAATGGTGTCACCATATTTTTCCTTTTCTATAACCTCAATTCAACTTTCACCTTTTGGGTCTCAAGTGGATTAGATGAGATGGTAAAATTATAAGATGGATGTGATTCTCAAATTACGATCTTAATCCCCTTTTCCTAATCTCAAACTCCCTTTTGAGGATGTTATCGAATACGGACAATCCTCAAGATTTTGCAATAGCTCTGAGGTCGATTAATATAAAGAAGATTAAGATACATGCAGTCATAATCAAATGGATAAATCTCCCACTTTCTTTAGGTAGTTAATCTGCCATGGTTCCTAAAATCTCTAGTCAGGGGAATTAGCCGCTCATGTTGATGCAAAAATCCATGATAATCTATAAAGATTACATATAATTAATTGCACAATAATAAGAGGAAGAAAATTCAAAGTCTTCACTTGAATAAAACCCAAAATCTCAATGGGTAAAGTATGTTAAAAGTAGTAAAAGTAATGTAAAAGTGCATAACCTAATAAAGGAATAACCCTAAGGTATTTATAGTATCTCAAATAACCCAAAAATCCTAATTAAAAAGAACATAAAAATTATGTCGGTAAAAGGTACGACTCGCGTAGTCTACTCATAAGGTCTTCTTACGAGTCGTATAGTTCTTATCATAAGTACTCCAGTAACTAATCTTCCAAGGCTTCAGGCTTTGTTTTCCTTATGAATCATCCCTATGAGTCATAACCATAGCTTACAGCTCATGGTCTTCACTCGTTACCATCTGGGCCTTCTTCTTTCAATGCTCTGGACACTGGTCTTTTCACGACTTATCATTACGAGTCATACTCAGGTCTTACAACTCATCTTCTTTTGTGACTTGAACTTTGAATTTTAACTTTGGTTTTTGCTTTCTCAAATACTACTCTTCCTGACTCGTATCTGCAACGTACGGTTCGTATTTTTCACTTAGCTTCTCTGCTTGACTTTGGTTACTATCCTCCTTACGAGCAAATCTACGATCCATATTTTGTGTTAACAAATTTTAAGATGAATCCTAGGATGAACAAACTTCATTTTTTGTAGCCTTTTCTTCCAATTTTATTCCAAGGTGCTTCGTACCTATTTTTCCTTCAATCAAACAGCAAATACCTCATATCCACCAAAATAACCTAAGCGTACGAATAATTTCCTTATTTGCAGACATCTAATGTGTCGTGTTTCCATGGTGCATCAACACCCTCAACTTTGAATGTTTGTGTTTCCTTAGGTAAAACAAATCTCAAAACTACTAACAACAGTGATGCTTAAACCGAAAGATCCTAACATAGCTATGGTAGTAACTTTTTATTTTAGTTATCAGCATTTTATTCCCCCTCCTAGTTTTAATTTTTCAAAAAACCAACTATGTATATTGATTTGGTTCATGGAGTGACAAAATGTAATTTGATGATGACATTACATTAGTGATAGGCTACTAAGCATAAACAAATAACACAAACCAAACAGTCTAACAATCTAACAACACAGCCCTTTACGCTCACAATCAATAATATACCATTCACTCAATTTAAATCAATATTGTTTATTCAGGGATATTTCAGAAGACGCTCTCACACATAAAGAAGTATCAGCCGGTATATGTAGAACACCATAGGCTTGCCCATATGCTCTCTTCAAGAGTTTTCAGACAATTATGACAGGATCACTATAGGACTTTATTTGGCTTGTATTGTAGGTTTAGGGCTGGTAAGGTATCTTTTTCAGATTTTTTCAGTGACTAAGCCTCCTTGACACTACGTTTTATTCAGGGTCCACCTATTTTCCAACTTTTTTTCATTTTATTTTCACCCCTTTTTGTCACCTTTTTTTCTTTTAAAGCACATTCAGATTGGACCACGTGCAATTTTATTTTCTCTCTTTCTTTTTATTTTCTTACACTTTTCTTTTTATTTTATTATCTTTTTATTTTTACCACACTTGTCCTTCTTCTTTTTTTCTTTCTACATTTCTTTCTTTATACTCGTGTTTCCCTATGTACCCCTATAATAGCCACCTTCAACTTAGGAGATTTGACTAAGTTGAGGTGCACAGTGTCCAAAGAGGATCAGGGCTAAAGAAGGTTTATTATAGTTAAAACAAGAAGGTGAAATCAATGTAAATAACAAAAATGGGTTAATTAGGCTCAACTTTTTAGATGGATTTATTTTACATTTGGTTAGACATTTAGGCTCGAGTGGACTCAAAAAAATAGCCTATGATCATCTCCTGATCAACTATCCTGAACCCTAGGTAAGAGTAACCGGGCAAGTTCTAGATTCCATACACACCGAGAACTAAGTAACTCCTCATGCGCACATCGTACAGGGTTATACTGCTAGTTATTACTTATCCAGTTATGCAATTGTTTTCTATAGTTGTGCTATACCTAATTCTAAGGCCATTATTAGATTCACAATTGTCCCTCACACATACACATATCTCACAATCAGTAAAATTTTAGGACGGGTATCAATTTTCTTAAAATCACACAAGTTCAACATCATTATTCAAAATTATGTCTATTGCACAAGGATAAGTTTTGTTCCTATCTTTAGCATCCCAAAACACACAAAAATAACAAGAAAACACAAATAATAAAAAAACATGCCCGTTCATAAGCATTTCAGATTGTGGCCTATGGGTTCTGAAACACAACAAGCGTAACCCGTGGCGACCTTGGTACACCCTTACCCCTAACTAAATAATAGGAACTATCCCCAATGCATCTAATAATTTAATACAGGGATCAAGGAAATACCTGGGCACTCAAGGCACTGGCTCATGCTACATCATCATGTCGGCCCTCAGATCTGGTTTCCCCATCCTCAATAATAGTCCCATCAGCTGCAGGGATTGTCTCCACAGTAGTGGAACCGGTTATGGATGGTAATCTCAATAGTACGTTAGATGTCGGGGCTATATCACTGCCCCCTTAGCATCCTCACTTGTTGGTTTCAAACTACCAGTACCAGCTACGATCTCTCAGACCCTTACCTACCAGCCCTTTTCACTCTATACAATGTCTCTTTTTTCTTTTTTCATAATTTCTTTTTTTATACTTTGGATTTTTCTCTTCTTTATCTCCCTACTTTCTTCTCCCACGGGGATTGTAAAACCCCCCATGATCGAACTAGAATTTAAATTGTTGTTAATAAGTATGTAGATCATAATCCGATTATTCTATTTCTATATATGTGTGATGATCAATTACATGGTGTGAAAAATGTCCTTTTAAATCATCCATGGTCAAACAAATCTCCTAACTCATAGATGAGTTGAAAACACTTCTATTGATTAAGTTTTAGTGAACATTTCATCTTGGGTCAACTTTTAATGACCATTATTCCTTGTACACAATGGGTTACATGACCTACCTTATATAAAATGAAATATCTTTGAATCTTTTTTCTAATGCATTTGTTTCACCTTAATCTGATATCAGAGTAAAAATTTATACTTATTTTACTTCAGCATGTTCGTCTGTCAATCAAATAACGACCTGAGTTGATAAGCTATCAACTGAGTGATGAATTAACAGCCCAAGTCGTCAGCCTTAACCATAAAACCCTCACTTTCATCTTCAAAGTGATTAATTGGGGTAATAAACCATTATCTATGTGACAACTTATCAGACTAGGTCATCACCCATGACTAGTAAGGGTACCAAAATTAATCAAAAGTGACGACTTGAGATGACAAGCCGTTACCTAAGTGATGACTTATCAACCAAAGATGTCACTTATAAATCTCAGCAGTTATGATTTGGCTTTGTAAGGGCATGTTGGTCTTTTCCCTCACCACCCATGACTTAAATCATCAAAAACACGTATATAGCCATCATAAACAAGTTTTAAAAACCCTTAATCCTCTTTATCCTTAAGAAAAATATTAGGGTTTCTCCTTGAGGTCTCTATGAAGAACTTAAAGATCCTATTATGTTCTCTTCAAGATAATCAAGAACTTAAAGTTCCTAAGCCAAGAACATTAAGGAAAGCCTCCAAGAATGGTCTCAACTCTTCCAAAGTCAACTTGCTTCATTACATCAAGATAAATCAGGTATGTAGGGTTATGAACAGAGATACTCGTAAGTGTTCTAACTGTGAACAGGTTAAACTAGAGAACCAAAGGCCTGGTGAAACCTTACAGGACTTTAGTATTCCCACTTGGAAGTGGGAGGAGGTGAACATGGACTTTATGATAGGGTTACCTCATTTGCATTTTCAGCATGATTCTACTTGGGTTGCTGTAGATAGATTAACCAAATCACCCCTTTTCTTACCAGTTCATACATCCTACTCAGCCGATGATTATGCTAAACTATAAATTATAGAGTTGGTCAGGTTGTATGGAGTTTCGTTGTCCATTATTTCTGATAGAGGTACTCAATTTATCTTACTTTTAAAAAGCCTTCTAAAAGGGTCTTGGTACCCAAGTCTAACTGAGTTTATCTTTTCACCCTCAGATAATTGGCTAGGAAGAGAGGACTAGTCAGATCCTAGAGGATATGTTAAGGGCATGTGCTCTTGATTTTAAAGAGAATTGGGATGACCACTTGCCTTTGATTGAGTTTTCCTATAATAACAGTTATCATTCAAGTATCCAGATGGCTCCATTTAAGGTCCTCTATGGGAGAAGGTGTAGATCACTAGTTGGCTAGTTTGAAGTGGGTAAGGCTGCTTTAGTAGGATTGGATGTGGTATTTGAAGCTATGGCAAAAGTTTTCCTAATTAGAGAGAGGCTTAAAATAGCTCAAAGTATTCAGAAATCTTATGCAGATATGAGAAGAAGGGACCTTGAGTTTGAAGTTGATGACTTAGTTTATTTGACGGTTTCACCCATGAAGGGGGTGAAGTATTTTGGCTGGAAGGGGAAAATTATCCCCCAATATATCAGTCCTTATAGAATATTGTATCTACCATGAAGGTAGCATATAAGCTTGAGTTTCCTATAGAACTATTATTCGTTCACCCAGTGCTTCATGTCTCTGTGTTAAAGAAGTGTATTGGTGACCCAGCCGTAGTAGTCCCTTTGGAAAGCACCAAAATTTAGGATAGTCTCTCTTATGAAGAAGTCCAGTCGAGATCCTTGATCACTAGATTCATAGGATAATGAAAAAATAAGTTCCCTTGGTCAAGGTCCTTTGGAGGAATCAATCCATTGAGGGTTTCACTTGGGAAGCAGAAAAGATATGCGAACCAAGTGCCCCTATCTTTTCTCTGCAAGTTTAGATTTGACCTAAGGTAATGATTCTCCTCAGATTGATTATCTGCAGTCCTTAGTTTTAGTTATTTAATCATGTTCCCAATCATGAATGTTCTGTATATACTCTCAGATCTGTTAGTTTTTCAGCTAACCGGCCTCATTCGAGGACGAAATTTCTAAAGGAAAGATAATGTAACACATCCCCTATATTTGGACTAGAATTTAAACTATTGTTACTATGTATGCATACCATAACCCAATGATTCTATGTCTATATATGTATGATGATCAATTATATATTGTGAAAAATGTCCTTTTAAATCAGTCAAGGTCACAAAAATCTCCTAAGTCAAAGACGAGTTGAAAACGCTTCAATTACTTAAGTTTTAGTAAATATTTTTGCTTGGGTCAAATGTCAACGACCACTAATCCTTGTACATAATTAATTACATGTCCTACCTTATATCAAATGAAATATCTTTGAATCTTCTTTCCAACATGTTTGGTTTTACCTTATTCTGATATCGGAGCAAAAAGTTATACTCATTTTACTTCAGCAAGTTCGTTTGTCAACGAAGTGATGACCTGAGTTGATAAGCCATCAACTGCGTGATGACATATCAGCCCAAGTCGTCATCATTAACCAAAAAACCCTCAATTTCAGCCTCAAAGTGACAACTTTAGGTGATAAGCCGTCACCTATGTGACGACTTATCAGACCAGGTCATCACAAATGACCAGTAAGGGCCCCAAATCTATCAAAAGTGATGACTTAAGGTGATAAGTCATCACCTAAGTGATGACTTATCAACCCAAGTTATCAATTGAAAATCTCAGCTATTATGATCTGGTTTTGTAGGGGTATTTTGGTCTTTTTCCTCACCTCCCAAGACCTAAATCATCAAAAACACGTACATAGCCATCATAAATAAGTTTGAAAAACCCTTAATCCTCTTTATCCTCAAGAACAAGTTTAGGGTTTCTCCTTGAGGATATCTCACAAGAACTACAAGATCCCATTACGTTCTCTTCAAGATAATCAAGAACGTAAGGTTCCTAAGACAAGAACTTCAAGGAAAGCCTTCAAGAATGGTCTCAAGGCTCCTAAAGTCAACTTCTTTCATCGCATCAAGCCAAATAAGGTATGTGGGATTATGAACAAGTATACTCCTTTCATCCTTGTGCCCGAAACTTGATCTTTACTCAAGATTTCATATTTTGCAAATTAGGGTTCATACCCAATTATTATTACTTGAAGATTATAATCTTATAAATGATTTAAATGTTAAATTGCATGTCTATTTTCACATCTTTATTCATGTGATATGATTTTTTACATTCCCAATTGAGTTTTAAGCATGATATTGTAATTCTTGATTTCAATATCTTGGTATTGTTGAAGTATTTCAAGAAGTATATTGAGCATGACATTTTGCTATAAATTTTCTTGAGTTTAAAGCATGGGTTTTAAGCCCTAAGCCTAAGTATTGATATTTCAAGAAGATTATGATTTTTAAGCTTCTTTTATAAGTTGTTTACCAAGATTTAAGAACTAAATTAATCTCTTGATCCTAAGCTAAGATAACGAATTCACATTGTTCATATAGTTTGAGATTTTTAAGAAAGAAAAGAATATTTGATTTTGATTAAAAAACCTTGTGTTGTTTTAAGATGGATTTCCTAAAGTTCTGAGCGATAAGTATGAGAGTAGTATTTAGCACTAAGTTAAGTATGATTCCAAATATCTCATGCCCCAGAAGTACGTGCCACCATAGGTTTAAGATTTGCCCATAGTGGGCTAAGATAGTGATCATTTAAGATAAGGTTCTATTCCAGTGGCAAAGGTAGAACAATGCTCCCCAACATGAGTAAGACATTGGACTCC
Organism: Capsicum annuum; assembly: GCF_002878395.1. Classification (NCBI taxonomy): domain Eukaryota; kingdom Viridiplantae; phylum Streptophyta; class Magnoliopsida; order Solanales; family Solanaceae; genus Capsicum; species Capsicum annuum. Next base: position 125,865,241 of record NC_061120.1, read on the forward strand.
ATGACAACTCACATGGTTTATGTCGGTTAGAAAAAAACTCCCAACTAGAAAGAGAAAAATTACAACTTTTAGAATTAAGAATTATGACTCACAAAGTTTATCTATGCTTTTCATATTCATGCTTTGTTATTTCGTAATGCATATTTTATTCAAGTTCAAGGTGAGTCTTTTACACTTAGCATCCATTCTTTGAAAGATTTTTCTTAACTATTACATTATGGTTTTACTCATGCATTCACCCCATATACTCAGTACATTCCAAAAGCACTGATCCTCATATACATATGTGTGCTACATTGTTTAATAATGTAGGTTCAGGTGCTCAGTCCCAGCAACATAATTGATTACAAGTATCTCTATCTACATCCCATCAGTCGGTGAGTCCTCATTGTCCAAGGACCCATTTATTTAGACTTTCAACTTTATGCAGTATTTGCTTAGTTGTTTTCAATTCAATTCGAGTTAGCTGGGGGTCTGTCCCAATGACTCTCTAGATATTAGAAGTAGAGGCTTGTCAGACTGTTAGAAATATTTCAAATCTCTAGTGTTGGTTGATTAGATTTTTAAGCTAAGTACTTTCAGACACTATATTCATTTAAATTCAGTTCAGTTAAGATAGTAAATTTAGTATTTCAGTAGGTTCAAATGCTTAAGTTACCTTTGTTATGAGTTTTGAAATTGGTAGTAGGCTCAAAGTGGGGCTACTATTAGTCTTGACCACCTGTGACATCTTGGGACACATTTTTGAGGCATTACAAGGATGCTCCAGATGCTTTAAACTTCTATCTTAGGCTTGATCTTTATTATCACAGGTGCTGGGACAAATGTCCTCTCATATAGGTCATCAACAAGCTTCCATAGCTCGTCTACCTCAGCTTTCACCTCTGCAATGTCAGGGGTGTTGCCGCTTCCCAACTGACACGTTATCCTCTATTCAAAGGTATCCAATCAACCTTGGATTCGTTTGCTCTGTTTTTCTTTCTCAACCCAGGGTTTCACACCACCTTTTATCAACTATACCTTTTCTTTGATAGTTCCTAACCTTCTCATAATATCATTTAAACTAGACTGGGAAATAATCACATACCTTGGTGGTGTAGATCTGGCTAATGATGATTGTGGGGTTGCAACACATGATGAAAATGGACTGCTGGCTAGGCTTGCTGTGTCAGAATATTGTGGCTTAGACTGGACACCCTCAATAAGGAAATCATCTAATCTCACCACTTTTGCACTATGTCCCCTGCTCCACATTGCCTGAGCTAGCAATTCTGCACCTTGCTTAGCCTACCTGGTCATAGGATTAGTTGCATCCTGAATCAGCCCTAAATCTGTGGTATTTTTGTGGTACTTGAACTGGTATATCTCATGAATATCCTACACCCCTGCTACCAAGAAAATCTAGTGGTCATGTATGGGAATGCCGAAACTAGCTTCTCTCCACCCATTGCTCGGTCTTATATCTCTCTTGCTAAAAACTAGCCTACATCAAACTCATAACCCTCTATGAGTCCAGTTATCAATACTGCTCAAATTAGACTAAGCACCATTGTTCCTTGTAGTGGTACACAAAATATGCCAAGCCAACTTCATCATCCTTGGCCTAAAAATTCAATGTTTGTTTGGGGTTTTTCTATGAGTTTACTCCTAGGCATCTACCACCCCACTGATTTCTTCCCTATTCAAAACAATCAAGACTACTATCCATTGAAAATGCCTTATTTAATCTTCCAACCCTATTTGTTTCTTTGTAACTTTCCATATTTCATCCATGTAGTACTCCACATCTACGATGTTTACCGGTGGCTAGAAATTTGGTCCATTTAAGAACCTCAAATTATTCAGCGGGGAGATGTTCACCCGTACTTCCCAAACTGTCAAAGATGTAACTGGATCACCACCTCTTCAAAAGTTTCCCTGTGATATTGTCTCTTCAACTCATCCTTATATGCAATATAAAATTCCCGCACTAGGGTAGGACTGAACTTTCCTGGTACGGTAGTTATCTACTGGAACTCGGACTGCTGAAATTTGGTTGCAGATCAATGTAATTCAAACATGCCTACTATGGTTAGTCTTCTATCAAGATAGATCCCCCTCTCTAGTTGTCCAATAGCAGTGTTTATGCTTATCTCATCATTATAAATCTCTTGTATATCGGGGTACCCCACTATTCAACTGTGGGCACTAGAGCAGGTTCAATATCTAACTGAATTTGGGGTGGTGGTGGTTGCTAAACATCGATTGAGGTAACATCCTTCTCCCCCTCACATTCATTCTTTGAGTCTACTTTTATGAGTTTGACTCTTGTGCCCCTTTATCGTACTCAAATTCTACATTTTCATCATCCTCAAAAGATGATGTAGAGTGTGGTGGGGAAGTACTCAGCTACTTCATTCTAATTTTCTTTTTAGGAGATATAACAACCTTTGCAGGGTTTTATTGACCCTAGTAGTGGCTCTCTGGGCTGAGGTTTCTTTTTCATTGGATACTCTACGAGGTTACCACTTGACTCACTTGTTTCCTCATTAATCATATGGTAATCTAACTTGGGAGCCAATTTCTTCTTAGTTTTCTTATTTGAGGAGTCACCTTTTAGAGCCATAGAACCTATGTTTATACACTTATTAGTAATTACTAAGGAAAGGAAAGAAAAATAGGAAAATTTAGTGTCAGTGTGCATATTTTGTTTATGTTACGACTGGGGGGGAGGGGGAGAGTCATATACTCTTGTTATGATTCGTATAACTGAGTCATAAGATAAATAAAAAGAAAATCAATGTATACTATTTAGGTTACAAGTCCTCTTAATGAGTCTTAAGGTTATCTTACGACTCATCACCAATACTCATAAGCTAACCAAAAACATTTTCTTCTATGAAAGTTTCCCCTAGTCTTTATGACTTCTAGTTATGAGTCATTGGGATTGTTTATGACGCACATAGTGAAGTCGTATCCATACTAGAATAGATACCTTATAATCCATTATGTTGTCATTGGTTACGAGTCTCGTAATGACTTGTTACTTGTAGGTATGAGTCGTCAGGAGCCCTGTATCCATTGTAACATAAAGGTTTAGCTTTGAGTTCGTTCCAATATCCAATCCTCAAACTACCCTTTAATTTAATTAACTACCACCTCACATTCATAAAAAAACAAATTTATGGTAAAACAATTCAAGTTAACTCCTAAATCACATTTTGAACTCAACTTCTAAGTAATTGGGTTCAAATTTCATACACATATATTTGACTCTAAGAAATTTTATAATCTCAACTCATCTTCAAATTAAACTTGAAACATAAAGATCTTAAGCTCAAAAACATGTTCTATTATAGTTTTAAATTTCTTGAGTTGAGCGACTTCTTAACCCCAACGCTCAATGAATTTGACAGATTTGGAAGGTCAAAATCAACCAATTTATGTTTTTGGGGTGAATTTGCATTCTATGAGCTTAGAAATTGGTCAATAATAGAGGTAATTTGGTGTTTGAAATGTCTAGTACCCAAATCGGGTACCCCTCTTTTGTTAAAATGGGTGAACTAGGCTGGGTTGACCCGCGACCCTTGACCTAGTAAGTTTGATTACGAGTCATGTGTAAGACTCATAACCAATGCTTATGGGTCTTTTAGTCCATTTGTAAAGACTGGGAACTCTTACCTGGTTTTGAAGTTGGTACGACTCAAGGTGTTGTATCGTAACCAGAAGGTACAACTTGGTTTGAGAGTTGTAAGGACTCCAGAAACTTCTTACCTGGATATGTTTCAAGTCCTAGGTCCTTACGACTCCTACTCATGAGCCATCATGTTAAGTTACTACTCATGAATAGTCCCTATGACCTGAATTCTAGAATTTTGGCTCTTTTCAGCAATCTTTATTACTACACACTGAACATAACATATTACTCTATAAATTATTTAGTATAAAACATGGGTTTTCTGCCACACAACGCTTGATTTAACATTGCGGCATGATGCAAAATCCTTGGTTGCTCAGATTTCACCAAGGTTCATCTCAAAAATCAAATTAATTTCCTTAGTGTTACTTATATAGTTCTTTACCCTTTTCCCATTCACTTTGAATGGGTCTTCTTCATTAATTTTCAATTCCAAACCACCATATGAAAACACTCTTGTTACAGTAAATGGACCATACCATCTAGACTTCAACTTATCTGGAAAAAAAGCAAAGTTTGAGTTACAAAGCAAAATCTGGCCACCTTTCTCAAATACCCTTTTCTAAATTTTGCAATCATGATGCAACCTCAAAATTTCTTGGTAAAGTGCAAAACTCTCATAAGCCTAGAGTCAGAATTCATCTGACTCATTCATCTTATTCATCCTTACATTGCTGTATCCCGCAACTCAAAATTCAGCTTCTTCAATGCTCATAGTGTTTTGTGCTCAAGTTCAGCAGGCAAGTGAGATGCTTTGCCATACACCAACATATAAGGATAAGCACCTATGGGAGTCTTAAAATCTATGTGGTACACCCATAATGCATCATCTAGATTTCTTGACCTATCAGTCCTATTGGCATTAACTGTCCTTGCCAAAATGGACTTGATTTCTCTATTTGACACCACAACCTGTCCACTAGTCTGTAGATGATAAGGTGTTGCCACCTTGTGCTTCACTCTATACTTCTCAAGCAGACTCTTGAATAGAAAATTATGATAATATGACCCACCGTCACTAATGATTGAACGTGGCATGCCAAATCAAGAAAAGATATATTTCTTTAAGAAGGCCATAACACTTCTTCCTTCATTATTGGGGAGTGCAACTGCTCCTACCCATTTAGAGACATAATCCACCACCATAAGAATACACTTCATACCACAGGAACTCAAAAAATGTCCAATGATATCCACACCCCATACATTGAACAATTCCAATTCTAAAATAGGAGTCATAGAAAGTTCATGATGTCTAGAGATGTTACCTTGGCATTGACATTGGACACAAGATGAAGCAAAATCACGAGCATCCTTGTAAATTATAGGCCAATAGTACCAACATTGCAAGATCTTATGGGCTGTGCGGGTTCCTCCATGGTGACCCCTAATTGGTTCAGCATGACAAGCCTCAAGGATGCTCATCATCTCCAATTCTGGGATGTATCTATGAATAACCCCATCCACACAAATTTAGAATAAGTAAGGCTCATCCTAAAAAAATTTCCTTACCTCATGCATAAACTTCATTCTCTACAGAAAGGAATGATCTTCTAGGGCTAGATCACTTGCTAGATAATTTGCATAATTAACAAATCATAGAATTAGATCTTAAGAAGCGGCCAATATCTGCTAGTCTAGAAAACTATCATCAATCTTGATTCCATCTTCAACTTTATGCATAGCTTCTTCCTCAAGTCTAGAAAAATGATCTGCAACTTGGTTCTCAGTGCCTTTTCTGTCCTTGACCTCGAAATCAAACTTTTTTAGGAAGAGACCCACCTAATAAGTCTAGGATTTGCATCATTTTTCAACATAAATTACCTCAATGCAGTATGATCATTGTGTACAACTACTTTTGTCCCAATCAAATAAGACCAAAATTTATCAAACACAAAAACCACTGCTAACAACTCTTGTTCAGTAACTGTGTAGTTCTTTAGAGTAAGGTTTTGTGCTTTGATGGCATAGTATATGGGATGAAGGATATTTTATTTTTGTTGGCCTAGTACAAGACCTAAGGAAACTCCACTTTCATCATATATAATCTCAAATGTCAAGGACTAATCAAGGGACACGCTGATAGGAGCTGTCATCAACTTCTATTTTAGACATTCAAAGGACATCAAGCATGCTTCATTAAAAGCAAACTTCACCTTTTTCCCAAGAAGCATATAGAGAGGATTGGAAATCTTTGATAAATCCTTAATGAATAGAATGTAAACCCATTATATCCTAAAAAGCTCCTAATACCCTTTATAGAAATTGGTGGAGGTAGTTTCTTTATCACTTCAATCTTAGCTCTATCTACGTCTATACCCCTTTTCAAAATCTTATGCCTAAGCACAATACCTTCTTTAACCATGAAATGGAACTTTTCCCAGTTGAGTACCAAATTTCATTTCTCACATCTACAAAGAGAGTATGCCAAGTGAAACAAGTAGTTCTCAAAAGAAAATAAACTACCGAAAAATCGTCCATGAATACTTCGATAGTGTCTTCTACCATGTCAGAGAAGATTCACATCATATATTTCTAAAAAGTAGCTGAAGCTCTACATAACCCGAATGACATATGTCTAAATGTAAAATCCCATAAGGACAAGAAGGTTGTCATCTCTTGGTCTTCAGGTGCAAATGTATTTGGTTGTGGCCCGAATACCCATCCAAAAAATAATACCACCCTCTTCCCATAAATCTATCAAGCATCTGGTCCATAAAGGGCATAGGGAAGTGGTCCTTATGGGTCTATGCATTCGGTTTCCTATAATCCATTCACACTTTCCATCTTATGACTAGCCTCATTAGCACTAGCTTATTCTTCTCATTAGGCACAATAGTAATACCTCCTTTCTTTGGAACATATTGTACTGGATTGACCTACTTTTTATTAGAAATAAGATACACTCACCAACGTCTAGCTACTTGATTATCTCTTTATTTACCATCGCCTGCATAGGAGGATTAAGCTGATGCTAATATTTTATACTTGGAATATGTTCTGATCCAAGTTGGATCTTATGAGTACAAAAACCAGGCGAAATACCCACAATATTTGCAATGGACCAACCAAAGGCCCTCTTAATCTCTGTAGCACTAATAATAAAGCTTCTAATTTTGTCATTTTTAAGTCAGCTCCTATGATTACCGATAAGTATTGTCGGTACCTAAAAATACATATCACAAATAAGATGGGAGGGCCTTCAACTTTAAGATGGGAGGCTCCTCAATAGATGAGCAATTAGGTGGAGTGTTTCTATTATTCAGTAACAAAACAAGTTTCTTTGGTGCAAAAGCATAAGAACAACTCCAATAAAGGGCATATATGATCTTGTCATAGTCCTCAATACCATCGCAATCGAAGTTCATAATCACTACTGCTAAGGCTTTAACACCTAGCCTTTATTCAATAGGAACAACCTCAGAAGTATTATTCCAATTAGTTATCATATCAATATTATGGAATGAGGTTAGCTCCTCCTCAGAAATATCAATCATAGACATAACCCTTAACTCATCTGACTATCACATAGACTGGCGTACATTAAATATCACCTTCTCATCATTGAGTCTAAACATTAAATGTCCTAATAATATATCAATCAAAGTTCATCCTATAGCTAGGAATGGTTTTCCTAAGTTAATCAGAACTTGAAATTCCACATCACAATCTAGTATCACAAAATCAGCCAAAAAGATGAAAGAAGCCACCTTTACCAATACATCATACAAAATACCAACTGGCTTCTTCACTGTTAGATTCGTCATCACTAGTCTCGTCGATATGGGTTTGGGTTCCCCCAACCTCAACTACTTAAACACCACTAGTGGCATAAGATTGATACTACCACCCAAATCACATAGTGCCCGAGAAAATTTGAAAGATCCAATGGTGCAAGGAATGGTAAACGCAATCAGATCCTCCTTCTCTATGAATGATCTAGTAGCAACAATACTGCAGTGATAAACATTGTCAGCTAGCTCATAACTAACTGTCCACTTTTTGGTGACTAAATCTTTTATGAACTTTGCATAGCCTGACATTTTTTTCAATGCCTTTACAAGTTGAATGTTAATAGACAACCCCTTTTGCATAGACAAAAACATCTGATATTTACCCTTTTCTTACTTTTATTTCAATCTCTAAGGAAACAAAGGATGAGGTCTTGGGATAGTTTTCAAAATGTTCTCCTCAAACTTATTATTTCCTTTGTTTGCTCGCAACTATTATCAACATCAACATGATCATCTTCTTTTATTGGATCAATCAAGGTAGGTGCAGGCAGATCCATGGTGGTTTTACCATATTAAATAGTAATAGCATGGAAATGACTATCATTCTTCAGGTTCTATACCATATTACTAGGTAGAGTGCTAGGATGTCTTTGATTCAATATGGTTGACATCTGGCTATATTATTGTTCCAGTTGTTTGATTGCTATAGCATTGACTCAACTTTGTGATTCAACCCTGACAGGTCCATCTTAATCTTCTTAAGACAACTCTCTTAAATTCATTGGCCTTTGACTAGTTTCAACAATATTGTCTCCATTGTAGACTTAGTATACTGGCTACCTGGTGGTATATATCTGTCACTTTCTCTTTGTAGTCATTTTTGCATCTCCAATCACCATCTCGATCTCTGCTCCTATTTTTGTATCTATCATTTTAATGGTTTTGACCTTGATTCCCTTGCCCTTGGGCTCAAGAGTTCACCAACTAACAATCAAGTTACTTTGCTTCTTCTTCAAACTTGGTCTCATAAGTTCTAAAAGTAGAACTCTATGCCCTTACCTCATTCACTTTCTCGGCATTCATTATTGCAAATTATTTTATAAGAAGCCCAATATTAGTCTGAAGTTTTGTAACCTCTTATGCTACTAAATCATGACCGGCTCCATAATTATTAGCTGCTCCAATAGCATATGTACCCATACCACACTCAGTATCTCTAGCATACCACCCTTAATTAGTCACCAAAATATCATCTAGCATCTCTTGCACAACGTCCCATCGAAGATACATAAATGCACCTTTTGAAATAGTATTTGGCATTACTCTCGAACTAGCATTTAGTGATCTATAGAATATTTCTAATAGATTGGATCCTGTGATTAGGTACCATGCTTAGTTTTTTCAAGCCTAAACCAATCCTTATAAATAAATTTTTTTTATAGTTATCTGAAATTATAGATTTTGTCTTTCAACTATAACATCTTTGTAGGAGGGAAGAATCTGTTCAAAAATTATCTATACAACTCATACAAAGTAGTGATTGTACCTCTCAAAAGTTCCCCTAACCGTAGTGATGCTTCTCTAGTCAGTGAAAATGGAAACAACCTCAAACTCAAAGTTTTTTGGTTCACTACTAAAATAGTATATGATGTATAGATCCCAGTAAAATTAGCAAGATGCATGTTCGAATCATCTGTTGCTGATGTCAAAAATACACCCTTTAAGTTTAACAATTGGATCATTGCACTAGTTATATTAAATTTAACATTAGGGGAGGGGTAGAGGAGAAGAAATGATGTGTCCTGTCTTAGTTGGTTAAAAATATCCCATGTCCTTGTATTTATCATATGGATGAAGGTGCTAATATGCAGGAATCATTGAAGCTCTGCCTCTTTGAACTCTATCTCGACGCTCGGCCACTTGTCTTGGTCTGGCTAGTTCTGCTTGCTGCTCTACCTAGCCTCTTCAGCTAACTATGCCTCCTCTGATAATCTAGCCTCTTCATTTACTGCTGCTAATAAGTGCTCTATCTGTCTATCAGGAACATTCTACAGATTATTAGGTGGGGGAGAAGGTACAATCAGAGGGTCTTGCACCCCTGCAGGAACACTATCATGAACTTTCTCTAACATCTTTCTCAGTGCTTGAAGAATTCTTTCAGGCTCTGGAGTCAATGGTAGTAAGGGATTTCCTTTACTCCTATGTTTGGCATATACCAACGTATACCAAATCAAAAATATAAAATAAAACCTATGAACTTTACCAACTTTAATCAACAATTCACACTATCTTCCCCGACAACGGTGTCAAAATTTGATGTCGCCCAAAAACTAACCTCCAAAGAAGTATGTTGTAGTCAATATCAAAAATTGTAACCCAAACTAGCTTAGGGCCAAACCCATAGGGTAAATATTGAACATATCTCAAACTTGACAAAATTCATGAGCAATGCAGGAAAGAAAATGGGGGAAATTTGTAGTGAATAGTAAATAGTAACCAAACTTGAATTCATTGGTTTGTAAATAGTAGAAGACGAACACTAGGATTGTGTTAACCCTAGCTTCTCAACTCTGTATACTTCTCATGTTCAAGTTACCTATTCTCTTGATCTGCATGAAAAGTTTACAAGCTATGTATTATCAATCGTCTTGTCAACGTGTTGATGTATCTCACCCTTTATCATGTGAGTTTTAGGGTGTCGCCTTATTTCTCCTTGTCTATAAACTCAGTTCAACTTTCACCTTTTGGGTCTTGATTTGATTAGATGAGATGGCAAAATTATACGATGGATGTGAATCTCAAATTACTATCTTAATCCCCTTCTCCTAATCTCAAACTCCCTTGTGATGACGTTCTCGAATACGGGAAATCCTTAAGCAGTAGCTCTAAGGTCAATTAATATGATAAAGATTAATATACATCTAGTCACAATAAAATGGATGAATCTCCCACTTCCTTTATATAGTAAATCCACCAGGGTTCCCACAATCCTACTCAAGGAAATTAGCCGGTCATAGTTATGCAACAATCCATGATAATTAATAAAAATTACATGTAATTAATTGCACCAGACTAAGAGAAAGAGAATCCAAAGTTTTCAATGGAATAAAACCCCAAAACTCAAGAACAAAAGTATGTTTAAAGCATAAAAGTAATGTAAATGTGTGTAACCTAATAAAGAAATAACCCTAAGTATTTATAGTATCTCAAAATAACCCAAAAATCCTAATTAAGATGGAATAGGAAAATTATGTCAGCACAAGGTACGACTAGTATAGTCCACTCATAATATCTTCTTACGAGTTATATAGTGCTTTTTGTAAGTTCTCTAGTAACTGATATTTCAGGGCTTTAGGCTTATGTTGTCCTTATGATTCATCCACACAAGTCATTACCATAGCTTACGGCTCATGTTCTTCAATCTTTACCACCTAGGACTTGCTCTTTCAATGCTCTAGACATTGGTCTCTTCACGACTTATCATTACGGTCGTACATAGGTCTTACGACTCATCTTCTTCTTTGACTTCAACTCTTAATTTTAACTTTGATTTCTGTTATCTCACCGACTACCCCTCCTGAGTGTATCTGTAGCTTTAGTGCATATTCACTAGTCGTAACCAATCTTCACTTAGCTTCTCTACTTGACATTTGTTACTGTCTTTATTACGAGCACACCTACGAGTAGATTATGTGTTACCGACTTGCAAGATGACTTGACGGATGAACAAACTTTATTTTTTTAGAGCTTTTGCTTCCAATTAAATTCCAAGGTGCTTCATACCTTTTTTCCTGCAACCAAGCAACAAACAGCTTATATCTACCAAAATAACCTAAGTGTAAGCATAAATTCCTTATTTTTAGACATCTAATGTGTCGTGTTAAAACGACGCATAACCAACCATAAACCATAATTACGCAATCATGTTTGTATCATCAACCATAGAATAATGGTGTATATCCACTCATATTCTCACAAATAATCACTGTAAATGAGATCATCAAGTAAAACAACAAGAAAGTAAAGTTAGAGAACAAAGAACCCTAGTTTGATCCCCTTGCTTGCCTTCCCTCCAATTAGTGTATTACTACAAATGTGTGTTAAAATTTTGATTAAGTTCTTATTTTTTATAGTGATTTAGTTCATCCTTAAGTTACCCAAGATGAAATATATCAAATGACATCATTGCCACTCGCTTAGGAGGCTTAAAATAGAGTTTTGAACATCTCAGAGGCTGCCCTGCGCCGCGAGGCCTCTAACTCGTATTAAGGGTCTGAGAGAACACCCAATGTGAGTACAAACCAGTGAGACATCGTTCCATACCCCTGGGACTTCCTTGAGGTGTCTGGAGATAAAGTGGGTAGCCCAAAATGCCTATTTACGGTCGTTTTGGCTCTAATTTCATCGTCCAATGGCTTGTTGTTTTCCCACTTCATAGGATTGGTTTTTAGGATGAAATTATCTTCCAAAACAGATTAAATGGTATCCTAAAACATCAAAGAACATTCATTAGTTCATATAATAGAATAGAGTTCAACAAAGTACACTAAAACCAAGCATAGCTCAAGCTAGCGCAACTAGTTTCCTCGTTTAAACTCTATTTGATCTTTTTGATTCTCAACTTGTTTCAATGCGCTCAGATAATGACTCTTAGGAGTATAAATACACCTAAGATCATGACCCTGCACTTAAAGACTTGTTCATCCTTGAACAAATATTTTACATCAAGCATCATAAAGGAAGAATCTAACATCATAAATTAAACTAAGTCAGTCAAGTTAGAACTACAACGTCTATATGACGAGAAAGTTCCACACCAAGCATGTTTATATTACTAATGAAAAACTCATGAACACTGCTTCAACCTAACCTCAAGAATTGACTATGCCAAGTTGGAAAAATCATGCATATTACTTAAAAAAGAGATCATACAAATCACCTAAAAATCATAAAACATTCTCCCTCACCAGAAAGGAGTTACCAAGATTCACTCACAAATATGAAGTTCATCGGAATAATGGGTATAAGAATCAAATTTCACTCATTCTAACAAAGAATTCACATGCCATATAAGATGAAACATAGTTTTACCTTAGTGTAGTACTCCACTAGTATCAAAACATCAAAGTTTAAGATCAAGTAGGAATTTAAGGATTGTAACACAGGCTAGCGATGGGTAGGAACTATTCTGGCTAGTAATAGTGACTATCTTCCCTAAGAGATTTAATACATCATGTTATAAATTAAAATCCTCTCTCAACAACCACTTTCTACTACTCCTATATTCCCATTTCTCCTTTTATTTTCCCTATCTCTTTAAGCTAGTTCACTTATATTAATGTGGGAGTATTATCTATCACCTTATAATTTAATTTTGATCACTTTTTCTTTTTTTTTTTCATTGCATAACTCCCAACCACAACACATAAACTTTTTCAAACCAGTAGCCACTATTTTGGGGCTTCACTTTTACCTTTTTCTTCTTCAATTTTACACTCTTTAACCATATTAACTTTTCAATTACAACACTTAGGATCTTTAGATCAAATTACGATCAATCAAAAAAGAGAGTAGGCAACATATAAGGCTATTAAAGAATAGGCTAAAGGCTCAATGAGGCTAACTACGATTATGAAATAAAGTTATATTAAAGGGATTTTGAACATGGCTATCAAAAAAGCCTTTTCATCTCCTAAATCCAATACTCATTATTTCACTTGACACACACACTGGGCAAGTTCTAGTCACCAGTATACAACAAGTAATACATCAGAAGTCCTCACTCACACATGGTATATGCCCAACTCAAGTAGGATCATTATAGACCCTATACTAAGCAATAACACGAATTCATAATTAAGCCAAAATTGCAAAAGAGTCATAAACATAAGCCTTGGTGTCTCAAACGTAGTCATTCATATCAGCCAACATACTTTTATATTCAAAATCACTTGCATCGTGTAATCATTCATAGAAACTAGCAAGAATGTCTCTTTTATTCCTAACATAATTTTTTTTAAAATTTACTCTAAAAAATAAAAATGGGATATTGGGTTCAAAGGCCTCCCGAAAAAGAATCAAAAAGAAAAACCAAGGGGTGGCTGAAGTGTGATCCTACTAGATTGGCATCACAAAAATAAAAAAACAAAGAGAAAATCTTTTTGTAAATTTTACAATTTTCCATTTTTTTCAAATTTAGACAAAACCAATAAACTAACTAACACTGGACATTCTATAATAGCACTTCACCCTAAACCAAGGGAATATTCTCCACACTTAAAATCAGACTTTGTCCCCTAAATATAACTAGAAGTAGAGATAGAAACACTCTCTAAGGCCTCTATGCCTAGCTAGAAATATCTTTAATATCTATGAGGTTTGATGGACCTCACACTAGTCTTTGCCGTGCTTCTAATCTTGGGTTTTTGGTACCCAGACTTTCCTTCAACCTATAACTCAAAATAAAAACAAAAATACATGCCCTAAACTAAAATACAAAATCCAAATAACTACCTTAACTTGGGTTGCCTTCTAAGCAACGCTTGATTTAGTGTTGCGGCATGACCCGCATCACTATGTTAACCATGTTCCTTCTAATATTTTCCTCCTACTCAAACGCCATATTCTCACTCTTTTTAGACCACTTGAGTGCTTACTCTCAAGTTATACAACTTTCTCAACACTTGCCTTTTTAGGCTCTTCTTTCATCTTCTAGTATTTAGACTTAATTTGTGGCTTGGGAAACTCTATGAGATAGTCCAAAGAGGTCATTGGTGATGCACACTCTACCACCACACACTCATCCACTTCTATAGATGTAATCATACACAAATCCTTATAGTTTTAAGTTACTTGATAGAGGCCAAATGAGATGACACCATTTGATTGAGGTGAGAGAAATCCTTTTTTATCCCTCTTAACATCCTATCACTACCCTATAATACCCCAAATTCTGAGCTCCTAAAATGCCACATGGTGCTCTAAACTATAAGTAGTCCTGAGCTAACCCTGGCTGTCTTCTACTAAGTCTGGATCTCAAAATTGGAGATATGAGTGTAAAATCATAATATATGCAGAAATCTTATCTGAAACATACTAACAGTTTTGGTAAAATAATACTGAGGGATTCTGAATACTGAAACAAATGTCTAAACCTAAATTTAGTAGTCTGACAAGTCTCTACTAACTGAATCTAGAGAGTCATTGGGATAGGCCCCCAGCTAACTTAAACTTTCTGAAATAAATACGAAAATATCTATTAATAAACTAAATATATGAATAGCTAAGTCCCCAAACTATGAGGACTCATCAACTGATGAGATGTAGTTGAGATGCTCAGAAATCACTCGCGCTGTTGAGGATGAGCACCGAAACCTACATTTGAGGCAATGTAGCACATATACATACATATGGATCAGTACTTTTATAATGTACTGAGTATATGGGGGTGAATGTAATAAGTTAGCAATATCATCACAAGTTATAAAATTATGCATACTAAATGTAAATGACTCACATAGGCTTGAGTAAAATCTAAAATCTAAAGATCATAAGTCATAAATAAAAAAGCATATACTGTAAATCTTGTGAGCCATTACACTTAGTTTTAAAATCTACATTTTGTTCTTAATCTCAAATCATATAGGCTAAGTGAAATCTATAAACTTATTCTGAAAATCTTTATTGTTAGGGAGGTTCTCTTAACCGACATAAACCACATGAGCTACATGGAGTCCAACATCTTGACCTCCTAAGAAAGAAACCTCACGTTGGTAAAAGGTGACATACTCTTGCCTGGGAGTATAACCTGAGCTAAGTGATCACATCTGTAATTGTCTTCCACATAGAAGTGGGAATAATCTGATAATCTATACCTATGTTGTCTACGTAGTTCTGTGGAAGATGGGTATGCTAATGCCATACTTCCCGCTCGGTGCTAAATACTATGCCCTTTAATCTGTGCTTATTCTGTTGGAAATTCACTTTAAAATCTAGTATAATGATTCATTATGAAACCAAAAATGCTTTTATGTGAGTCATTCTGTAAATAAAACTGATCTGAATTCTATAAACTATAGAAATTCAGTAAAATGGATTCCGTAGCTAAATTGAGGATCCGAAGATCAAATACTATTTAATTATCTAAAAATATGCTAATCTCAGGGTGTTTAAACGCACAAGTTCTCAAAATATAAATGCTCAAAATAGGGCTTAATAACCCATGCTTCAAACTCATGTAAATTCATAGCAAATCATCATGCTCAATATGCTTCTTGGAAATACTTCAACAATATCAAAATAATAAAATCAAGAATCACAATATCATACTTAAACTTAATTAAAAAATTTGGAAAATTGCATTACATGCATAAATATATGAAAATAGTCATGAAATTCAACATTCAATCACTTGTAAATTCATAATCTTCAAATACTGATAATTCGGTATGAACCTTAATTTCAAATAATAAGAAATTTGCTGAAAAATATAATTTTGGGCACAAGGACGAAAGGATTGTCCTTGTCCATAACCCCACTTACCTTAATTGATGATCTTTGATGAAAATCTTGAATCTTGAATTCCTATAAATGCTTTGAAGATGAATTCTTAGAGTTCTTCTATTGGAGATCCTCAATCTTGAACTTTTTTGGAGAATTAATGGAGGAATTTGGATTTCTTGTGGAGAAAGTTTGATGAGCTAGGGTTTTACTTGAGAGAGATTTGATGAAAAGTGGATGTAAAGTGATTTGGAGGGGTTTAATTCATTGTTTAAGATGGATTAGAGTCTAGGAGAATGACCAAAGTACCCCCTTTTATACTTTAGATGGGACTGATTTCTTTTTGCGAATTGGGTGGCCACTACGATGCGCCACTATCGCGGTAGCTCACTGGAAAATGGATGAGCGGGAACTAGGCTTTCTCCGTGATGCACCATGACCGTAGAGCCCTTTAGTTTATCATTTTTACCATTGGTCCAACGCCCCAGTATTGCGAGGTCTTACTAGAAATTGCCAAACGGGACTTGGCCCTTTCCGCGACGCGCTAATTTTGTGGAGGTCTACTTGAATTTGACAATCATCATTTTACATTTCTCCACGACCAGTTAAGGGACCAAATCATGGTGTTTTATGACTGAAACTTAAAATAGCCATATCTCCTTTACCGAGTGTCGGATACAGGCAAATTTAGTATCGATGGAAAACTTATTCAATTTTCCACGCAATGGGAAGCCTAAATCTGAAGAATTCCACTCGAAATAAATAGTATTTATTTCAGAATCTATCCCTTAACATTCTAATGATGAATTTAAGCTAAGAAGGTACAGGGTATTACATTCCCCCAACACCTATTAAGATATAAGAAAGGATATCTTCACTTTTGAACTTCTTCGAATTAATGAAGCTTGATTTTTATCCTTTTCCCTACATGAGAAGGGATATATTGTTCATGATCTCTATTCTTATATCTTCAATCTTTGTCTCTATCATGATCTTTATTATACCAACCCCTTTTATGATCACGATCTTTCCATTCACGGTCCTTGTATTCACGATCCCTTTCCTTACAACCTTGATTCCTGTTTTGTCTTTAATAGGTAGGGTGGTAATCGCCTATTTGGTTTGACAAGAACCAAATTTCTTCATCAAGATATTCAACTTCCTCATCATCATAAGCTTTAACAATATGAGAACCAAAGAAATTAACCACCTTTAGAGGAGCTTCTATCATATGCTTGGTGAGAAGATTTAGTTGAGTCATCACTTTAGCCATGTTCTCATCTCTTTCATCATCATTTTTCCTTTTTTCTTGGCTTACAAAAAATATAAAGATATCCCCCATGGCCACCTCGATATCTTTTGTGGGCCAACCTCAAGTTTACTTGGTTACTTAATCTAATAAAGCCACTGCAACACAATAAGATTATTTGATAATAGATACTTCAGCCACATAATCGACTACCATCTTGTTCAATTGATCCAATTACCTATAGAATATTTGAAGAAGCATTTTTTTCGGGACCTAATTATTCAGGCATTGTACTAGCCTATTGTTAAATATTTGTCAAGCCTCATCTAATGGTTCACTATTAAGTTGGCAAAAGTTGATAATTTTAGCCCTTAGTTGAAATATTTGAGAATAGGAAAAGTACCTATCCAATAATTCTTCCATTATCTCAACACACGGGCAAAGTGAATAACCAAAAGACTGCTTCTCCCATCAATGAAAATAGGAAAATATAGAATATATTGATTATTGATATATGTGAGCGATATTAAATGAAAGAGAAAAATCAATGAAATTCTTCAAGTGTAGATTGGCATCCTCATGGGGTTGATCTCCAAACAATTTTTTCATTTAAAGCAAATGAAGCATCATGCTAGGAATGAGAAACACTCCATTTTCAACCACTGGCAGAATACGAATATCACTAGCTTGACCAGCATCTCTTAGATGATCAGTGTCCTCGAGATGCCCATCAAACGTAGTGGTTTACTATCGTGTTGACTCATAGTATTGTGTATGTTATGGTCCTTACTTGAGAAAGAACAAAAATAGAAAATAATTTAAAGAAAAATGCTACGGCTAGATCAAAGTGACTAAAACCACTACAAAAATGAAAAATATGTTTCATTCCCTAGCAATGGTGACAAAATTTGATGACGCTCAAATTACACCCTTGAGATGTAAGAAACCATAGTCAATATAGTAACCCAATGGAGGTTGGGATCAAATCCTCAGGGAATGAATACAAGGATTTCAAGCTTGGGTGTTAGAAGTCAACTAGGAGTTGGCTTGTAATGTAATGTAAAACAAATATAAAAGTAAAGTTAGGGGGTTTGATTGAATATTTTTAGAGTTAACAATTTTTTCATCTTTAGAATGCAATTTAAAATCTAGAAAAAATTAGAGTTTACTAAAATGTGGATGAAGCTTAGGTTTATGTCTTACTAGTCATGGATTCATGCTTGGGTAATTAGATATTTTTCTAAAAATGGCTAAAAGCCATGGGTTAGCTAGATTATGGGTTTAATTTGTTAATCAAACCCCAAAATATCACAAATAGGTTCTTTCAAACACCTTATATATATATATATATATATATATATATATATATATATATATATATATATATATATCAAGTTAAACATCTTTTTCCTTAATTACTATCCTTACGTCTAAGAGATACTACCAAATGAATTAATTCAAGTTATTGTTAACATCCATTCCTCACCCATATCCCCTTTGTCAAGGATTATAAGAGTTCAAAGGTAATTGGCTTTCAACCTATAATTCTTAATTAAACTATGGAATACATTCAAAACCTATGTCAATTAGCTAATTAGGAAGACAAATAAACAACACCCATATAGCAATCACAACCTATTCAAGCATAACTCCAAGATAAGAATTAGCTACTTATAAAAAAGGAAAAGTTGAGATATATCCAAATTCTCTTCAAATTGATCCATTGAAACACAAGATAATACAATTATAAAGCTTTGGATTTAATAAATCTTCAATTGAAACCATTAATTTCTCACTTTAAATGTCACTCTAATATTTTTAAGATTAATTAAAGTACAAGAATTATGGAAATGAGTTGAAAACCCCTCTTATAGATCAAAACTTCATATTTCAGTGAGATTACGAAAATATGACTACACAGGTGATATGCTGGCACATGTGCAATCGTATGTAGCTGTCCTGCTCATGAAGGTCACCCATGCAGGTGCCACTATTTTCTCAAAATGAGCATCTGTGTGCACATGTCCCTCAGGTACGTGCGCACATGGCCCTCGACAAGCTCATGCAAACTTTTAAGCTCCTTTTGTTTCATTCTTGACCTTCATTTTATTCAAATGGTTGCCCATATTTATTTTCAAACTTAACTTACACAAATGAGAATTATACATGAGAATAATCTTGAATAAATGAAAAACACGATAATTTAAACTTAAAAAGTTCTAACAAGTCATCAAATTGGTGATTTATCAAAAATGGAGTCAGATTCGGAATTGCTAGTTTGGAACTCAACACTGGACATTCACAATCACTACTCAACATAAGGTGAGCCTTTATCCTTTCTTTGCTTCATTTTCTTCATTTTAATATGTCCTTGATTTATTCTTGAATAAATTTTATGCGTGATTTCTCATCCCATCTTGATGTTATTATTGTCTCCCCGCAAAAAAATTTGCTATAATACTTCATCTCCATCTTTTATTATTATTGGCATGTGGCTATTTTGGTGCCTAGATGCAAAGATGTTTGAAACCCAATTATCTCTACTTTTTTTGGTTTTGTACAATATGCGGTCTTTAATTTGTATAAGGTATAGTTTGAATCATATGCAACTTTTAACACTCTTCATAATATTAAGGTAATGCAAATATGAATGTAAATCATAAAATTGATCCTATAATCATGTATTTTTATTTTCTCAACATTAGTTTGAATCTGATTATGTAAAGTATAGTGCTTACTTAATATATCAATAGTGTGAAACGATATTGAACCAATATTCTCGTCCCTCTCTCACTCCTAATAATATGAACATAATCACGTGTATAATTTTGTTTGATTATCAATTATGATAAATGTGTTCCACATTTTTTGAAGCTCATATAGCCCTTTCTTTAGCTTTGAGTTGTACCTTTGATTATAGAGGCCGATTTATGATCTATTGTGTTTCACCTTTACTTCTCTATTTTTTTGACTTGGTACTGAATGAGGTATGAATGTTTGATATGTGATTGTGCATATATTTTAAAGTGTCGTTAGTCTTTATAAATATGAGTGTTGAATTTTCCTTTTAAAGTGAATCTCAGCCAGTGCTCTTCTTTGTTTCAATTAGTTCGAGTCTCATAAGGTTATTATATGTTCACCATTAGAATCTAACGGCGACTTATAGATGTCTTGAATTGGATATTTTCTCATGATTCATTTGATTAAGTTTTCTAAACCTATTCATTTAAATCAAGTTATCCATATGTTTTTGAAGTGTTGTCAAAGTAGTCAGTCTTTCTCATGTATGCATTTTCTTGTTCTTTAAAAATAAAAAGTATGGTTTTGTCTTTGATGTATGATAGTGGGAGTCCTATTAAGTGAAGCTATGCTCCTCCTTTAATTCTATAAACACTTAGTTGTGTAAATGTAAATAAAGGTTTCCATAAATTATTTGTTCTATCTTTGTTTTCCTGTAACCATGGGCATAGAAGGGAGGTTTTTTTGGTTGATTTAAAAAATTAGGATTATGACTCCTTGTATCTCTTTAACTATGTTCTGATTGGCTCATTAGTATTCTTCTTTGTTTTTTTCAAGCTAACTAATTTTATGGTTTACTCGGGTTTTAATAAGCTTGTTAAACTTAAAGGAGTTTGATATTTTAGTGGCCTGTCTCCACATCTATAGAATGAATTTGACCATTGCAAAAAATTTAAAATATAAAAATAACAGTGATATATCATTCTTGTATGCTCTTATGTGATTTTGGAAATAATTTCCTAGTAAAGTTACAACGCCTAATCTGTAACCCCCTACAGCACCTAATCCGCAACCTCTTAATTGGTATCAGAGCCTTGTTATTTAAAAAATACGAAAGTCGTAAATATATGGATTTATTTGATTAATTTATTAATTATGATTTATTTGATAAAACTAGATTTAGATATTCCCCAAAATATTATTTAAATGAATAACGTACACAAATATAAAGAATTAAAGCAAATAATATCTGAAAAACGTAAAGAATTAAAAATAAGGGTAGAATGACTACAATATAACATAATTGACGGAGTTAGTAAAAACTCAATAAATGCACAAAAAAAAGAAATATCAAATTTAAAATCAATAATAGATAGTCTAGAATATACATACCAACATGATCTATTAACAATTAAATAAAAAATGAACAAAGAAGAATTTATAATAGACGAAAAAACATATGAAAATCACGAAGGATTAAAAATAAAAATAGTATTTTCTAATGTAGGTAGAAGGTATAAGAAAATAGGTGAACATTTATATTTAATGCTAGAAAAAGAAGAATTACAATTAGAAGATAAATTGACAGGTATGGTGAGAGTAGAAAAAGAAAACGAAGAAATAGATAGGAAAAAGGAAATAGAAAAAATAAAACAACAAACTAGAGAAGAAATACGAAAAATAGAAGAAACTAAAAATAGTAGGATTGCTGAATTAGAAAAAGAACTACAAATGCTAAAAGATCTGTATGAAAAAAGACAGCAAGAAAAGAAGAAAAAGATAAAGAACAAAAATTATTAAATGAGATAAATCAATTAAAAGAAAAATTAGAAATAGACAATAAAGAAATAGAAACCAAGGAATTAGAAATTAATACAATAGATGTTGAAGAAACAAATAATTATGATTCGGAAGATAGTGAAACATATACAGAAATCTTAACAAATACAAAAAATTTAGGAATCAATGGAAAACAAGAAGTAATTAATGAAGAAAACTTAGAAAATATAAACACAGAAATAAACACTCTTGATAAAAAAGAAGATGAAAATATAATACCTAGAACATCAGAAATAAGAAAACCTACATATTATAAGAATAAGTTTAAAAGATATAATCTAAAGAATGAATATGACAAATGAACACCAAAATAAATAGTTAATAAAAATTATAACTTTTTAGACTTAGATTGTGTAATAGATACAGAAAAAACAATACAATTATGGATAGGATATATGACAAAACAATTATTAGATAATAATATAAATATAATAGATACACCAGAATATATAGAAAGAACACTAATAGGAACAGTGAAATTATGATTTTTAAATCTAACTAAAAATAGTAAAAGAGCATTAAGAACTGACAAACCCACAGAAGGAACATCGTCAACAACCACAACTAAACTAACACCTATAGAATTATTAAAAAAAAATGAAACAGCTATAAAAGACGAATTTAGTAGCATGACAACAATAGAAGAAGAACAAAATAAAGCGAAAGATACAAATAGGAATTTAATATTAAAATTAACAATATGTAATATGTGCTACATAGATGAATATACTTGCGCATTTAAAGAATATTATTATAAAGTAGCATATAATGCAGAAGAAAGTAAAGAAATAAGAAAATTATATTTTAGTAAATTACCTAAACCATTTAGTTCAAAATTAATAAAAAGTTGGGATGAAGCAAAAATAGTAGATACTCTAGGAGCAAGGATAAAATTTTTACAATAATGGTATAGAAACTTATGTGAAAAATATAGAGAAGAAATAAAAATGAAAAAAAAACATTAATAAGAAATTTAGCATGTTGCAAAGATAAAATAACACCTCAATG
Source organism: Capsicum annuum (assembly GCF_002878395.1). NCBI lineage: Eukaryota > Viridiplantae > Streptophyta > Magnoliopsida > Solanales > Solanaceae > Capsicum > Capsicum annuum. The sequence goes on from NC_061120.1 coordinate 125,887,985, forward strand.
AAATCTATAAAGGAATGTACTTGTTATAATTGCGGAAAATTAGGACATTTAGCTAGAGATTGTAAATTATCTAAAAACCCCAAAAATAAACAAATATCAGAAATAAAAATAGAAAATACAGAATATATGCAGATAGATTATATAGATTACGAATTAGAAAGTGAAGACAGTATATATGAAATTTCAGAGAATGAAACTGATAATGACATAGATAGTGAATTAGACGAATTAAATGACTGAAGAAGATATACAAATAAATCAAATGACTAAAGAAGATATAAAAATAATAACAAAAGAAGAATATTTAAATGGAGAAGGAACAAATGAAAAAATAATATTTGATAATAATATATTTGATGAAATAAAAGGAAAAAAGTTAGACTTAAGTGTAAGAAAAACATTTAAAATACCAATAATAAAAAATATATTTACTAGGAAAAAGAAAGAATATTATGTAGTAAGTCAAAAGGAACATATAATAGACTGCAACTATGCAAAAGGTAAAGCTAGTATACCACTAGTAACAAAAAGGTTAATTAATAAAGAAATAAATGATATAAAAAGTAGAGGAGACCCAATAAAATATGTACACCTTAAAGGTACAGATATATTAATAAAATCATGTTTTAGAGAAGGAATAGATACACCAATAGAATTATATTTAGCAGATGATGAGATTATAAGACCTATAGAAAAAAAGCATAATAACTGCAATTAAAGGAAATTTAATATACCAAAAATTTAAATTTATAATAAGTGCAAATTATTCAGTAGCAATAACAGATAAAAATATAGATAAATCATTAGTATTATATTGAAAAATATCACGAATAGAACTAACCCAGGAAGTAAAATATTTACAGCAAGATGTAAAAATCTATATTTATTAACAACAAAACATAAAATAACGGGAAAAAATAAAATTAATAAAATACAAATAGAAAGTCCTTTTAAACAATTCGTAAAAATAATTGATAATAATGATTATAGTTATAGAAATATAGACGTAGAAGAAGATTTAGAAATAATAAATGATAGAATAAGTACAACAAAAAGAATAGCTTATGAAAAAACAGAATCATCAAATTCATCAAAAAGAACAAGTTATGAAACAAGTTCAATAGTTAATTTAAATCAATATTATATAAGAGGAACAATAAATGAAAAGGAATATTTAATACACTTAAATACAGGACAAGAAGAAAATTATATCGCAAAATATCTAGTAAAAAATGAGAAAATAAAATCTAATAATAATATATGCCCAGATCTACCAAGAAGCTTAATAAACACTAAAAATATAGAAGAAAAAGAAATAATAATAGGAGTTAGAAAAATAAAAATAGAATTTGAAATAAAGGAAGAAATGCAAAAAATAGACATAATATTAGGAATTAAATGGCTAGAACAAGTAAAACAATACAATATAGAACATACACTATTATCTATAACATATAATAGGGAAAGATTATTCCTAAGAAGAGCTCTAACATGATATAAAAATATATATATTAATGAAGATAGTAGTAGAAGAATATTATAGTAGGTACTATACGCCTATGATAGATACAGGAGCAGAAACTAATTTATGTAGATATAATTGTTTACCAGAAAGTAAATGGAATAAATTAAAAACACCAATAATAGTTAAAGGATTTAATAACGAAGGAATCTTAATTACTTATAAAGCTAAGAATGTAAAAACACAAGTATGGGATAAAATATTAACAATAGAAGAAATCTATAATTATGAGTTAACTTCAAAAGATATACTTTTAGGAATGCCGTTTTTAGATAAATTATACCCACATATAATAACTAGAACAGATTGGTGGTTTCCAACACCATGTAAACAGAAAGTAAGAGCAAAAAGAGTTATTAATAAAATAAGAAAGAAAATTGATTGGATAAAAGAAAGTAAAAAAATTACACAACAATTAGAAAATATAAAAAATACTGAAGATACAATAGAACTGGTCGTATTTTCAATAAATAAAAAGGAAATAACTATATTTTCAATAAATAAGATAGAAATAATTGAGAAAAAATTAGAACAATTATATAGTGAAGATCCATTAAAAGGATGGGAAAAACATAAAACCACTATAAAAATTGAATTAATAGATAAAAATAGCATAATAATCCAGAAACCATTAACATATAATTTTGATGATTTAAAAGAATTTAAAATGCATATAGAAGAATTATTAGAAAAACAATATATATAAAAAAGTAATAGTAAACATAATAGCCCAACATTTATAGTAAATAAACATAATGAACAAAAAAGAGGTAAAAGTAGGATGGTTATTGATTATAAAAATTTAAATGCAAAAACAATGACTTATAATTACCCAATACCAAATAAGATATTAAAAATAAGACAAATACAAGGATATAATTATTTTAGTAAATTTGATTGTAAATCAGGATTTTACCATTTAAAGTAAGAAGAAGAATCTAAGGAATTAACCGCATTTACAGTACCACAAAGATTTTATGAATGGAATGTACTACCATTTGGATATAAAAATGCACTAGGTAGATATCAACATTTTATGGATAGTTATTTTAAACAACTACCTAATTGTATAGTATACATAGATGATATACTATTATATACAAAAACTAAAGAAGAACATTTAAAATTATTAGAACAGTTTACAGATATAATAGAAAAATCAGGAATAAGTTTAAGTGAGAAGAAAGCAAAAATTATGAAAAATCAGATAGAATATTTAGAAATACAAATAGATAAAAGTGGAGTCAAAATGTAACAACATATAGTCCAAAATCTAATAAATTTAGAAGAAGAATTAGATACAAAAAAAAGAAATTACAATCATTTTTAGGATTAGTAAACCAAGTACGAGAATATATTCCAAAACTAGCAGAAAACTTAAAACCATTACAGAAAAAATTAAAAAAGGATGTAGAATATAGATATAATGAAGAAGACAAAAAACAGGTAAAGAAAATAAAATTACTTTGTAAAGAGTTACCAAAATTACAATTTCCAGATGAAAATAAAAAATTTACATATATAGTAGAAGCTGATGCAAGAGAATATAGCTATGGAGTACTCAAATATAGGTATGAAGAAGAAAAATTAGAACATCATTGTAGATATTATTCAGGAACGTTTAACGAAATAGAAATAAAATGGGAAATAAGTAGAAAAGAATTATGTTCTATATATAAATGTTTAATAGCATTTCAACCATATATCGTGTATAACAAGTTTATTGTTAGGATAGATAATACACAGGTACGATGGTGGCTAACAAGAAAAATACAAAATTCAGTTACGATAAAGGAAATTCGGAGACTAGTATTAAATATACTGAATTTTACATTTACAATTGAAGTAATCAATACTAACAAAAATATCATTGAAGATTACTTATCAAGACAAAGCTACTCTAACTGATTTACCAATGGAAGAGGCTGATGCCAAAGATACCCAGACTACTTTATTGCTTCAAATGTTTAAACCAATGAAGTTATTACAAGAACGAGTTATTACACTAACTACTGAAGTTACAAATGTAAAAGTACAAGTCGAGCACTATAAAAAACAAGATACTATGCAGGAAGAGCACATTAAAAAACTAGACCTACAAGGTGACGATGAGAAACACCTTAAAAACTCAAATTACTAATGAAACTTCAATTACAGCTGCAGGCACATCTAAAGGAAAAAATATAGTCACTCAAAATAGACCTGGAATACCAAAGAAAAAGAATTATAACCTCAGCCAAATATTTTCAAAATCATATACACCAAATATACTAAATGTAGAAGCATTTGCACCTCCCCAGATACATACCTATTCTGAATCACTTAACCAAGAAAAACAGACATACAATTATTCTTCTCGTAAATACATTGATAACATACACACCTTAGAAACCTTATTAAATACAAAACCTATTCAAAGTGAAGAAGAGCTAGCCGCACAACAAAAAGGATATATTACCCAGAAATGCCAAAATTACAATAAACTTATTTCCTTACCAGGTACAAGCCCAAATTTTATTAAATCATGTAACTATTATGGATTATTATCTACGGTTTACACAACCGATGGAGAAGAGTTAGCAGGAATCCCAGAAATTCACAAAGAATTTATGACTTACAAGAGAATTACTAATGGACAATTATTCTATGTTCGATTTTATTCCGCACCAGCATAAATATTATTTGATGAAATTAAACAAACTATTGTGGTCAAAATGGGTATGACCAGAGATTATATTATTCCAAAAGAAATATGTGAACATACCGAGATACCAAAAGCGCAGATACCAACATTTTACCACAACAAAAGAGTTATTGGAATAAGCAATATATTATCAGAGTTACTTAACAATTATTTAAATAAAAAGATAGTTTGGATATATAATTCAAGGAACCAAGCATTAATTTATTCAACTTGCAAAGAAGTTAGAGACCATGACATGGAAGAACTTAGAAAATGGGGATTAACACTCCTCAGACCAGAAGAACAACCATTAACAAGATCTATCAGTAAGGGAATTATTTCAGAAGAAGCTATGGATCAATTTTGTGAAAAAGTTGGCCAAAAATACAAAGACCACATATGCAGCAGATGTAGTAGCAAGCACAACTTTATTCCAGATGTGATGCTACACTGATAAGAAGATAGAAAAACAACAGATACAACAAAAAAGAGATAACTACGGAGTGAAATAATGGAGAAGACAAGCTATTAAATTGTGAAAGTGACATGTAGATAGCTTTCACAATTTCCTTTACGTAAATTGTAAAAATTTGTATAGAAAAAGTCTTAGGTATTAACAATTTTTTGTCTTTTAGTAAGTTAAGATAAAGACTTTTTTGTTAGATAGCTATAGCCTATATAGCCTAGCTTTTTTGACATTTTTGTTAAAATTTTTTATTCTTTAAAATAGACACATGCATGTAAAGTTTTTTTACAACTTCAGCCTATAAATAAATGAGCATTTTCTCAGATGAAGGGTAACCCTTCATGCGTTGAAGCAAAAACTCTCTCTCTTGTCTACAAATATTTTGCTTATTTATTTAAAAAAATAGGTATATTTCAAAGGAAAAATCTATGGAGGAACAAAACTTAGGATTATCAAACTTATCAGAACAAGTATATTTATTCACTATTATGAATAACTAAATTCATAATTCCTAACAATCATGATATAATAAGATAAGTTCATGTTAGTTACTCTATAGTAGAATTATTCGAAGAATAGCATGTTAAGAAGTATATTAGCAAAGTGGAAATGGAGAAAAATCCCTAAGAACTATGCCATCCTAAGGGTGAAATCAATAAGGCAAGAAGCCTTAGTAGGGAGTAGCCAGAGTTGAGGCGCTGTTTAAAGGAAAAGTATCTGGATTACCATGTTAATAGTGACTGACGAATATGTTATTTAATAATGATCTAGTATATAGTAATCTAATATGATCATATTTTGTTATGTGTATGATTGAAGGGAATATTTTGAAAATAGCAATTTTATGAAAAATGAATAATTATTTATCTGACAAAATGGTAGACAAATTTAAAATACTCATTTTGTATGCACTTAAGGATATAAAAGTAATAGATATAAGAAAATGCATTTTAGAAAAAGCATTTGGTAATTATTATATGACTAGCATAAATTACATACCATGCCTACCTAACTACTCTTACAAATACTTACCATGATAAATTACATATATCTAGAATTTTTGAAAAAAGATATGAGAAACATACAGTTAATAGAAAAACAGATGAAAGTAAATTTAGACAAATACATGGAAACTAAAGATATAAAATATATAGAATTTCTTAATGAAAATATGCAAGAACTACTTAGACTAAAACAAACAACTGAAAAATATTATGAAAAAGCATTTAATTAAGCTGAAATGACAGATGATATTAAAATACTTGTTTTATATATACTTAGAAATATAGAAATTATAGACATAAAGAAAATAATATGGGAAAAATTACAAGATTATGAAGAGGAAGAGTTATTAAACAGTATAGAAAACTTACTCATATATTATGAACACCAATACTATTTAGATTCAGATGGATATTATACAGACTAAAAATGTCAGAATATATTAAGAAAATTAGAGAAAACCAAGAAGACCTACATAAAGAAATTGATTATAGAAAACAAATTAGAGAAATAATGAAAAATCTAATAGAAAAATTAAAATGGATAGACGAAACACTGAAAAATTTAGAAAAAAGCAAAGATAAAAGTTTAGATAGTTTAAAAAATTCATTAAGAAGAGAACAAGAAAAAATAATTAGTAGTATTAATAACCTCAAACAAGATATTAAATATAGTACAAGTAGAATATATTATTATACATTTACTTTAGAAGAATAAAATGATAAACTACGAATATCTAAAATACTGGGAACAAGAAATGGAAAAAATAAGATTAACAGAAAACCTTACAAAAATGAATTTAATTGAATATTTTAAAACAAAAGATATAGAATATTTAGAATATCTTAAAAACAATATAGAAGACTTACAAAAACTAAGAGAAAAAGCTAAAGAATATTATAGCAAAGCATTTAATCAACTACCATTTAATCACCCCTCAAAATATGAATATCAGTAAAATTGAATATATTAATAAAATATATGAATATAAAATACAAGAACGAAAAAAAACAGTTAATGAATATCACTACAAAGCATTTAACAATTACATAAATTAATGGATTCATCTTACGAAAAGAATAAATCATTAAAAGAAATCAAAACCCAACTATATAGTTTATACTAAGAATACAAAAGATTACATACTACTAACGAGGATCCTGGAATAGTAGATAATTTAATTACGATAATATCTAATTTAGAATATGAATTAATAAAACATCTTAAGTCAAGAAGATAAAAGTGAAAAATATTTCAATCGATAATATTCACAAAATACATTATATAAAAATAAATACTTATTACCCAATAACTATTTATTTCCTAGTAAAGTTCAGCGCCTAATCCGCTATCCCCTACAGCGCCTAATCCGCAACCCCCTACAATTGGTATTAGAGCCTTGTTATTTAAAAAATACGGAAGTCATATATACATGACTTGGTGTACTTTCCTCTTAGTCCATATTTTTTTCTTGTCTTATATCATTGATTTTAGGCGTATGTATACATCCAAGTGAAAATATTTATTGATAGCTATACTTGTTCTATGAGCTAAAAGTTGTAAAATGAATTGTGTTTGAGTTAAAATCACATTCTCGAGCAAATGGGCATGATTAGGTGCTGTAGGACTTAAACATGGTGCTATTGAATATGCTTTGCTGTATTAATGTGAATCTTTTAGATCATGAAAGAACTTGGAGTTACATGATGAGCATGAAGACACTGGAAAAAGGCCCATAAAACATGGAACAAAGTGCAGAAGAAAGAGAATACACAAGGAGCTAGAAAGGGAGAAAATAACATGTCAGCGTGCCACAGACCTTAGTCTCAGTGTTAGGCTCTATGGAAAATTGAGGGAATGAAAGATAATGGAAAAATAAAGTGAAGGTGCATGATATTGGCATGCCACGCACCTTATTATCCATGATAGGGTCCGTGGCACGGAGAATGCATAAAGTTGCATGACACATTCTACTATGCATCCTCTATACTCATATGCCACGGACCTTAGTCATCACGATGGTTCTGTTGCACAGTGAAGGAATAATTTAGTGCATTTAAGCCATACTATAAAAGGAAAACTTAATACAATTGGGGATATCTTTTCCATAAAGAATAGCATGGGAAAAATCATTTATAAGAGCTTTATTAGGTTTCATATATTTTTCAACTTTGAACTTTGAATTTGTTGTGATTTATTATACTTCTTTGATGTTTATTTTAAATATGAGCGGATAAACACCCTTGTTCTGGGGTTGAGGCCAAACACTTGATTGTATTTTTATATTCTTAGATTGGTTAAATGTTGGTTTATCCCATGGGTTGTTCTTATTCTCCTCGTCTTACTATTTTAATGAATGGCCACCATTAAAATACACCTTTAATCCTCTTGTGAACCCGAAAGGAGAATCATTAGGATAGATCAAAGAGTTTAAGGAACAAGTTCTTATTCGTTTACAGAACAAAGAATTTGAATTAGCGGATAGGATAGGAATATACCTAGAATGCCTTATTTGGTTCAATTGCAGAAAGATAACTTAAAGCATCTAAATGGATGATCGCATCCATGCTTAATGATGTAGTTATGATATTCGTTTAGATAGAAAATTATAGGATCTAAATACCATGATCGTAACCTTAACCCTACAAATCAGCAACTGGATAACTAGCATAACGATAATAAGGATAGAGATTTACATGATTGTATTGAGGGATTCAACCCTGGAATTTCCCCTCGTATTGCTTATAACATTACCTTTGTTTCTTTTGACATACTTTGTTATTCATTTATTTGTTAATTATTTACTAAATTGTTTCAACCATTTTGATACTCTAAAATACTTGAATACAATATTGTGAAAACTAAAATTAAGTAAATTGCTAATCAAGTAGTCCTCGTGGGTTCGACATCTGATTCTTTTGAGTCACCATATTAATTGTATGATCACTTGCACTTGCGTGTGCAATAGATCGTAATAAGTTTTTGGCATCGTTAACGGGGACTCAAATAATTATTAATTTTCTAAATCTTTTATTTTGAAAATAAATTTAAGTGTTAAAAACTTGATCATAGCGCCTTAATTTTGCAGGTAAATTGACATATCAGATTGGCAAGAGAAAAAGAATTGGTTGAGCCATATTCTGAACTTGAACGAATATTTCATCAATGGCAGAGAGTAATAACACTCCAATACCTAATTCACCAAATTCCAATGACAGAGATGATAAATATTATTCCTGCTACTCCCGTTGCTCCTACAAATAGAGAAGAAGCTAGGCCTAATCGTGAAGTGGCAATCTCATCTACGAAAAATGCTACTAATAGCACCACAAACCACCACTCAATTAAGTAATATTGATGAGATAGTGAAAGAGATTATGGCTACTCAAGCACAGCTAGATATGAAGAATCAGTAGACGGCTATGAAGAACTTGGAGGATCAAAGGGGCCAGATTACAGGGAAAAAAATACTAGACCTTAGGGAGGTTTACTCAGTGATACTAAGCCGAATCCAAAATAGGTGAATGTATATTTTACTTGATGTGGGCTACAAATGAAGGAGTTAGATCCTAAGTAGGTAAATCACAAGGTTGTTGATTTAGAAAAAGAAAAAAATGAAAAGAAGGCTATGAATAATAAAGCAGAAAGTGTGGAAACAAAGGTGGAAAGTGTAAAGCTGCCTCCACCTTTGCCACAATGGACGAGGAAATATCAAGAGGAAGCTTGCTATAAGAATTTCATTGATGTGTTGAAATAGGTTCACATTAACCTTTCTCTCGTTGATATTTTGTAGAGTGTCTTGAAATATGCAAAATATATTGAAGATATTATGGCCAACAAGATCTTCTTGACTGAATATGCGACTGTTGTACTTATTAGAGAATGCACATTACGAATTCAAAATATGTTGTCCATAAAGCTGAAGGATCTAGGGGTTTCCACTCTTTTGATTACAATCGGACATTCAATAAACGCCTGAGGTTTATATGATCTTGGGGCGAGTATAAATATTATGCACCTTCTTCAAAAAAATGGGGTTAGGCAGTCCAAAGCCCATCACAGTTGTTTTAAAGTTGGATGACCGGTAACTTTCCAGATCTGATGGAATAGTTGAAGATGTATTAGTGAAAGTGAGGTCTCTCATCTTCCTGTGGAATTCATTATTCTAGATTTTGATGTTGATCCAGAAGTCCCATTTATTTTGGCTGGTCCTTTTTAGCAATCGGGTGCTCGTTGATTGATGTAGCTGCAGAATAGTCACTATGCATGATTATAACTACATTGAGGTGTTCGATGTACATAAGGAAATAAAGTTGTCAGTAGTATATGAAGAACTGTCTGCTATCACAATTATAGACCTCTAGTCTGAATTTTATCTTATTACATCCAAGGACCCCTTAGAGTGAGCATTGGTGGGAGATGATATTTTTGGTGATGTTGAAGAATTTGAAATGGTTTAGATTCTGGATGTGGAAAGCATTATTACCAAAAATACTGTATTTGATCCCTTAATTCGACCTCTTGGTCCCTCTCCAAGAGCATCTACTGAGGAGGAACCAAACTTAGAGATTAAGGCTCTACCATTTCATCTAAAATACGCTTTTCTTGGTGATAAGGATACTTTACTTGTAATTTTATCTGCAGATCTATGTAATGATAGGTGAAAGAAGCATTAAAAATTTTCAATAGAAGAAAGAAGGCGATCGAATGGAAAATTTTAGATATCTAAGAAATTAATCATGTTTTTTGTATGCATAAAATATTTATGAAAAAAATCATAATTTGAGTATGCAGCATTAGCATAAATTGAATCCAGTGATGAAAGAGGTGGTTAGAAAGGACATGATTAATTGGTTCAATGCAATGGTGGTTTATCCCATCTCAAATAGCAAATGGGTTAGTCTTGTACAGTGCGTCCCAAAGAAGGGAAGGATGTACTTTCGTGACAAATGAGAATAATTAGTTGATCCCAACTCATCCGGTAACTGGATGAAGGATCTGTATGGATTATAAGAAGCTCAATGATGCCATCCTGAAGGATAATTATCCCATCTTATTTATTGACCAAATACCAGATAGACTTGCTAAGAAAAAAATATTACTGCTTCCTTGATGGCTATTAGGGCTACAATTAGATAGCTATAGCACCGGAAGACCAAGAGAAGACAACGTTCACCCGCCCATATTGAACTTATGCATTCAGACATATGCCCTTTGGCCTGTGCAATGCACCAACAACTTTTCAAAGATGCATAATGGATATCTTCTATGGCATGATGGAGGAATTTGTTGAGGTATTTATGGATGATTTTTTTGTGTTTGGTAATTTAGATAGGGTCCTGACTTGTGTGAGGAGACAAAAATAGTCTTGAACCAGGAGAAATGTCATTTCTTGGTCAAAGAGGGTTTCGTCCTTAGTCATAAGGTGTCACAAAGAGGACTAGAGGTGGATAGAGCTAAAGTAGAAGTCATTGAAATACTACTATATTTGGTGTCAGTGAAAGGTGTGAGAAGCTTCCTCGGACATGCAGGTTTTTATAAGAGGCTTATCAAAGACTTCTCAAAGATAGCAAGTCCCATGTGCAAGCTACTGGAGAAAGAGGTAATGTTCGAATTTGGGGCTGAGTGTCAAAAAACATTTGAGAACTTGAAAAGAAGATTGATAGAGGCTCCCATATTAATTTCTTCTTATTGTGGACTACCGCTCGAGTTGATATGTGATGTAAGTGATGTGGCTGTTGGAGAAGCACTAGGGCAGTGTAAAGACAAGGTATTTCACCCTATCTATTATTCTATTAAGACCTTGAATGCAGCCCAAATCAATTATATGGTCACAGAGAAAGAGATGTTGGCCCTTGTCTAAGTATTTGAAAAATTCAGAGCATATTTGGTGGGAAGAAAGGTGATTGTTTATATGGATCATGCTACCATACAATATTTATTCAATAGGAAAGATGTGAGGTCTATCTATTTGATTCTCCTGCTCCAAGAGTTTGATTTGGAGGTTCGTGATAGAAAGGGAGCTGAAAATCAAGTGGCTGACTAATTATTGAGGCTTAAAAGGCATGCTCATGTTGCTTATGATACATTGTGTATTCGAGCGGAATTTCTAGATGAAAAGTGGATGACATTGGATATAGCAGAGGTCCCATGGTATGCTGATATAGTGAACTTTCTAGTTAGTGGTATATATCCTCCTGATTCCACAACTAAATAAAAGAAGAAGTTATTTGTGATTCTCGCTCATTCATGTAGGATGAGCCTTATCTTTTCAAACAAGGTGCTGATAGAATAGTCAAAAGATGTATTTCAGTAGCTGAATCTAAACAGGTGTTGGAAAGTTTCCATTCATCACCTTATAGAGGTCATTATAGTGGTTGGAGCGCTAGCATGTAGCTCAGGGATAAAGGATAAAATAATTCCATGAACCATGATACAGAAACTTTTAAAATAATTGCATAATATCATATGCAATATATATATCATATGCTGGGAAAGGGAACAAGGCTTAGATTGAACTATAAAATCTTAACCTGGACTGTGTGTCTTGACCCTCCTAAACCCTCACCCACGGGCTATATGGGTTCAGCTTTCCCTGCTAAAAGGGCCTCAGTGCATGTTAGCCGCACAGACTGAAGGTACCATATAAGGCCAAGGAATCCTTACTCTTTTCCATATATATATATATATATATATATATATATATAGTGTGGTATGTGTGTGTGACATAAACACACGGTCATCAAGACCAACCCTCATATTAACAAATGTAAGTTTCCAGTATCGGTCCCCCTACAACATCTATCTTTCACGAAAAACTACGCAAACCCCTTTAAGCCTAATTAAAACAGTTAACACATAACCCGACCATTACATTAAGGAGTCAATCATTAAGGCATCATTAAGTGGTATCGTCATACCGACTATATCTTGCAAGCAATGTCATTAGCCAACCCTTTGGGGATTCCTTCATACCCCCGACTCTATTGAAAAAATCACTTGGGAGATTCTTTCGTACCCCACAATGTTTTTAAAACCATCCTTAACTATTTTTCCATTTATGCAATGTATTAGTTTTAAAGAAATAAGCCAAACCAAATAAAAATTTATATTCCAAAACCAATTATGCAAGTGGATCAAGGTTATTATCATTTTCCATACAAAAATCAATTATTTAGGGAACCCATTGCACCCTTAAATTCATTCACCATTCCTATGTACCCAAATGAGTGTACAAACTAACAGTTCATGCATAATAAATCAATAGAAACCATGGAAAACATTCAAATAATTTATATCCAAAACCCTCATCCCATAGTTCAAAATTCAACATCAAAATCATGAAAAATAAACCAACTTTCATGCCATTAATAAAATACAAGCGTAGGGAAAGAGGTACATGCATTAGACACACGAGAATTGAAAAGTAATTCTTAGCTTGAAATATGAAAGATGACCGTATGAAGAAATCCTTAGGCTCCCTTGGGGTTTTGAGTTGAAGAGTGGAATTGGGATTTTAATCTCTTAAAGATGAAAGGAATAGGCTATATTATGATTAAGGTCCGTGCATAGGTGAAAAGACCCAATACCCCTCAACCCAAGTAAACAAAACAAAAACAACATGACTTTTACCTAGTAGCATGGCACAGACTTTATCGTGGAGGCTAACCTTCATTCCACACTGCTAAATATAGAGACTATTCTCCGTGTCACATTGGCTATCATGGAGCGTAGCCTCTGTGACATGGGGATATCATGGAGGCTCACTTACTCTAGGGTCTAAAATCACCTTGAACACCATTCAAAAATTCCAAAACTCTCCTGGGACACCCCATTTACATACCTAAAAACAATTTAAGTCAAAATAAATATTTTGACCATGGGAGGGTCAAAAATAAAATGCCTAAAATTTTGATGGTATTACACTATCCCCCTCCCCCATGATCACTTATCCTCTAATGATAAGTTATGATACTTTTCACATGAGAATAGAAATATTACACCAGAAGAAAAGGATAAATCTAATTAGAAACAACGGAAGACGAAAATTCATAACTTAAGCTCCTTCACGCGACACATAGAAAAAGAATGGGTATTTAGTCTTCATATCTTCCTCCGCTTCCCAAGTGGCTTCTTCCACCTAATGGTTTGTCAAAAAGTACTGAAGCTACATCTTAGTCCTCAAGCAACGAACTTGTCAATCCAAGATCTCCATCAGACCTCCTCGTATGACAAGGAATCCAAAATACCAACACTCTCAATCGGCACCACCAAGGAAGGATCACCCACAAATTTCTTCAACATAGACACATGAAACACAAGGTGAATAAAACCCAAACTTGAAGGCAATTCTAGCTCATTAGTAACATTCCCCACTTTCCTACAAATCAAAGAAGGGATAATGTAATGGGGACTAAGCTTCCCTTTCTTTCAATATCACATCTCTCTCTTCATGGGAGACACGCTTAAGAACACCCAATCGTCCACATCAAACTTCGACTCTCTTTACCTCGGGTCTACATAGGAATTTTGGAGACTTTGGGAAGTCTCAAGCCTATTCTAAATCAGCTTCACCTTTTCTATAGCTTAATAAAGTAAATCACGATCGAACAACCTTATCTCACCAACTTCAAACCACCCAATAGGATATCTACACATTCTACCGTACCATGCCTCAAACGGAGCCATATCAATGCTACAGTGATAGCTATTATTGTACAAAAACTCTATGAGAGGAAAATGACCAACCCAACTACCACTAAAGTCAGTTACACAAGCCCGAAGCATATCTTCCAAAGTATAAATGGTCCTTTTCACTTGTCCATCCGTCTTTGGGTGGAAAGTAGTACTAAGGGTTCCCTTAGTCCCCAAACATTGCAGGAACGACCGCCAAAAATAAGATGAGAACTAAGTACCATGATCTGAAATGATAGAGACTGGAGCACCATGAAACTTCACGATCTCCTGAATAAACAACCTTGCATAGTCCTCGGCAGAATAATTAGTCCTCACTGGCAAGATATAAGTAGACTTAGTTATCCTAAAAACAATAATCCAAATAGAATCAAAGTAGTTTCGAGACTGTGGAAGATCGGTTACAAAATCAATATTAATCACTTCCCATTTCCATACCGATAACTCAATTTCTTGACATATCCCACTAAGCCTCAACTGCTCCACCTTCACTAGTTGACATACCATCTACTTAGCCATAAAATTAGCCACATCCTCTTCATATTATTCCACCAATAAATCTCCTTAAGGTCATGATAGATCTTCATCGAACTAGGATGAACCAAATAATACAACTCATGAGCTTCAACCAAAATTCTACCATATGACCCATCCATATCGGGAACACATAACCTCCGTCGATACCTCAAGATGCCATCACCACTAATCTCAAATTCCATCACTTTCTGCTTACCCACATTATCCTTGATTATCATAAACATAAGATCTAACACCTACTTCTCCTTCACCTTAGCGCTAAGAGATTACTTCGCCACCTCATGCACAAACGCACCACAATCCTTAAAATCTAAGAGACAAACTCTGAGAATAGCCAAATGGTGAATATCCTTCACTAAGTCCTGCTTCTCTTCATCCCCATGGGATAAACTCCCTATAGATAACCTGCCAAGAGCATCAACAACCACTTAGCCTTACCTGGGTGATAGCAGAGAATCATGTCATAGTGCTTGAGCAAGTCAAGCCATCTCCTTTGCTTGAGATTTAACTCCTTCTAGGTGAATACTTATTGCAGGCACTTATGATTTAAATAAATGTAAACATGAACCCCATATAGATAGTGTCGCCAAATATTCAAAGTAAATAGCTCAACTAATAGCTGAAAATCATGATTGGATAATTCCTTTCATGAACTTTCAACTGCCTAGAAGCATATGCTACCACCTTTCCATGCAGCATTAAAATACAACCACATCCCACATGGGACACATCACAATAAACCATGAAGATATTAGTACCCTCGGCAGGGTCAATATCAAAGCAAAAGTCAATTTATCTTTCAACTTCTCAAAACTCCCCTCACAAGCATCAGACTATAGAAACTTTATGTTATTCTGAGTTAACTTAGTCAAAGGTACGACAATCGATAAGAAACTCTCCACAAACCTTCTATAGTTACCAGCTAAATCCAAGAAGCTCTGAATATTGATTGGAGTTGTAAGTCTAGGCCACTTCTTAACCACTGCAACTTTCTGTGGATCCACCATGATCCTTTCACTTGAAACCATATGACCCAAAAAGTAACACCATTCAACCAAAATTCACATTTTGAAAACTTAGCATACAATTTTTGATCTTTTAGCGTCTGTAACGTAATACAGAAGTGACTGATATGATCCACCTCGCCCTTTGAATATACCAAAATATCATCTATAAACACAATCACAAATAATTACAAAAACTAACAAAATACTCTATTCATGAGATCCATAAATGCCGACGGAGCATTTCTCAACCCAAAAGACATGACCAAGAACTCAAAATGTCTATACCATGTACGAAAGACATTCTTAAGGATATATTCCTCCCTAACCTTTAACTAATGATTGCCCAACAGAAGGTCAATCTTAGAGAAATACTTAGCACTTTGAGGTTGGTCAAATAGAACATCAATCCTAGGAAGAGGGTACTTATTCGTAACTGTCACCTTATGCAACTGATGGTAATCAATACACATCCAAAGAGAACTATGCTTCTTATGCATAAAAAGAATAGGAGCACCCTATAGAGACACACTAGGGCGGATAAAACCTTGTTAAGAAGATCCTTCAACTGCTCCTTAAGTTCATTTAACTCTGTTTAAGCCATTCTATAAAGAGGCATAGCGATAGGACAAGTGTCCAGAAGAAGATCTATCCCAAAATCAATTTCCCTATCGGAAGGGATGCCTAAAGATCATCTTAGAAAACCTTGGGAAATTCACTAACTACGGGAATAGATTATAGAGAAGGACCCTTCGAGTTAGAATATTTAACTAGAATCTTTATCCCAGACCAAATGATAAAGACACCCCTTGGAAAATAATTTCTTAGATCTAAGATATGATATGATTTGAACCTTCCCTTAGGCACTAGGGAACTCTATTCCCCCTCAATAACCAACTTATTAAGAAATTTGAAAATGACCTTATAGGTCCAATAGTCCACAAAGGCATAGTACGAATGCATCCAGTCCATCCCCAAGATGACATCAAAATCTAGCATGCCCAATTCAATCAAATCCACCAAAGTTTCCCTACCACCAACAAATACCATAAAACCTGTATAAAACCTTCTAGTAACCACCAAGTCACCATAGGGATAGAAATAAAAAAAGGGACCAAAAATATAATGGGGACGAAAACCAAAATGCAAAGCCACAAATTGGGTGGAATAAGGAAGGGTAGACCCAGGATCAAGTAAATAGTATACATCATAAAAGAATAGTTTTAAAATACCCGTGATGACATCAAGAGATGCCTGGAACTCCTGACAGGTAGTAAGAATGTATAGACTATTTCGACCAATGTCGATACTAGAAGTGGCACCCTTTGGTGCAGGCCCTGATAACCTGGAAACTGGAATATTATTAACCACTATAGCGACCTTCCCATATGGAAATCCTTCAATACATATCCCAGCTGGCCATACCTGAAATACCGATTCCTCCACTTATCATAAAAACTATGATGTAACCAACCACAAAGTCTGCAAGAAGGATATGATGGAGCTGACTAGCCCTATTGGCCTGAGAATGGGAACCCTATGCCCTATAACCATCACCACTCTAAAACGATGATCTCCTGACTGCTTTAGATAAGGTGTAATAGCTATCGAATAGGAACTAAAGTTTCCTTACTTTTTATTAGACTATTTCACGCTATTACTATCACTCTGCTGCTGACCTCCACCCTGATCTAAATACTAAAACTTTT
The DNA here is from genome assembly GCF_002878395.1 of Capsicum annuum. NCBI lineage: Eukaryota > Viridiplantae > Streptophyta > Magnoliopsida > Solanales > Solanaceae > Capsicum > Capsicum annuum. The sequence continues at coordinate 125,905,602 of NC_061120.1, forward strand.
TTTTTGCCTCTTCCCCACCTGTTCTTGCTTTTTCTTTTCCTTTTCAACCTATTACATATACACCACTAGTCGAAAGTTATCCATATATTTGTTTAATAAGGAAACCTTTCTCTCCAAAGTCAATTCATGAGATAAACCAACAACAAATTTCCTCATTCTATCCCTTATACTAGACACTAGCTCTAGAGAATATAGCAACAACTAGTGAAACTTCAAAGAATATTCCTTCACTGTTATCCTTCCTTGGTTTGAATTCACAAACTCTTCTAATTTTGCCTCTCTCAACACCTGACAAAGGAAGGGATCGATAAAAGCACTTGAGAAATCATCCCATATAGAGGACTCAACATCATTACCCCTAAGATACTTCCACTCTTCATACCATTGGTATGCAATATCTTTTAACTAATAAGTATCGAATTCCACATCCTCTACATTCATAGCATGTATAACCCAGAAGATCTTCTCTGTCTTATCTATAAAACCTTAAAGATCCTCCTCAACCTTAGTACCAGTGAAAGTTAGAGGGATTAACTCATAAAAAGGATAACTCTAAAGGCTTTTCTAATACCCCACATTTTGGACTAGGATGAAAATTCGTCATTCCTATGCGTAGATATTTCAAAAGCCTTGAATCCTATGTAAATATAGTGTGTTAATCAATTATGTAGTGTGATAGTCTATTTGAGCATGAATTTAGATCATATAGGTCCCCTAACTCAAGTACAAGTTGAAAGTTTTCCTATCATTCAAGTTTTAGTGAGTATCAAAACTTGGCTCAAATTCAATCGACTATAACTAGTTGTATATGATGAAATGGGTGGTTTACTATATATAAAATGAAATATCTTTGAATTATCTTTCCAAAGATACCAATTTCTCCTAAATACAATATTGGAGAAAAGAGTTATTGCCATTTTATTCCAGCATGTCAAGCAGGAAAATGGTGACGACATTTCTGACGAGCTATCACGTTTTAGATGACCTTTTTGACGATGTCGTCATATTCTGATGACATTTTTGATGACGTTGTAAGACCTGGGTAGAAAATCAAGAATTTGGACCCCTTTTGTGATGGCCTATCACGGACCTGACGGCCTGTCATGGATGACGTCAAGTATATTTTTCCAGCAATTAAGGGATGTTTTAGTAAGGGTATTTTGGTCTTTTTCCTTCACTTTCCATGACTTATAAACCTCAAGGAGTGTATTATCTTCCATTCTCTTTAGTTAAAGTATCTTAAAAACCCTCTCTTACACTCTCAACCACAAGCTTAGGATTCCCATCAAACTCATCTCTCAAAACCAAGATTCAAGCCTTTTTCTAAGATTATCAAGAATTAAGTTTCCCAATCCAAGAACTCTGCAACAAATCATCAAGGTTTCCTTTCTAAGGTATGCGTGTGTTTATTCATGGACTCCTTTCGTCCATGAAGTTTAAGAACCTTGTTCTAAAACTATATATTATGGTTTTCATGTTATGAAAGGATTGTTGATCATGTTTATGTATGGAATGATGGCAAGATAGAATCTTTATGCGTTATTATGAATCTATGACATCATATGAGTTGAAAACATGTAAGTTTGATTATTTATGATGATTAATTGTATGATTTACACCTATGCCTAAGTTGTGTATGTAAGGTGTTTGATAAAATACCAAAGAGACAAGAAATCATGCATTATAGCTAAATCATGACTAAGTGAAGGATTCATGATATGCCCCCATATTCCAATGGTTTTCATGTTGATATTATGTCTTGTAAATGTTGTTGGGATGTTGATGAACTAGTCTTATGAGATTATGTCATGCTTACTTGCAAATCCTACTTATGTACAAAATGTATGATATCTATGCACTTCATGGAATTTCCCAAGTTATGATATTATGGGTTGTTGATATTGCTTATGTACTCAAGTCAGTCATGTGGGTTTGTTTCCTTCCATCGAGTCCTGGGGGTATTCGTACCCAAAAAATATAGCTGTGTGCCTAGAGCCATGTCATGTTAGCACTATACTCTCAGTTAAGCCATGATCTATAGAATTCGGTCAGCCATGTGACTCAGGAAAACTCAGAAATCTTAGTAGTCTAGTAGTTTGGTAATTTAGTGGTCTCAGTACTCAGTCTGTAACTTCAGTATTCACAGTCAATATTAGTAACTTCAGTACTCTTAATCAGTCCTCAGAACTCAATACATTTTTTTAGTCATCAAAATTTAGTAAACTCAGTTTAGCTTCGCTCTACAATACCACTAGTATCAGTTCAGCTAATTAGTTAAGTTCAGTTATTTAGTTTATCTCTGTTATTCAGTTTAATGTATTTTTGAAGGGAGTAGGATTCAGCACTGAGTGTCCTAGTGATGGGGACTCATCCACTAGAATAGGACTGAGATCCCTAAGTTCCAGAACTACATAGCCAGAGTAGGTACGAGATGTAACCCATTAGATAGGACTGACATACGTAGGGGTAACCCGTTAGCACATTTATATATATAGGACTGATCTTAAGAGTCACCCTCTAGATTAGGACTGACTCCACATAAGATTTCTTTACTGGTGGCACAGTACTGACACCCTTCCAGTCAGGGCAGAGATTGGACTCCAGTCAGCTTAGCTTGGGACATGTCAGTTAGATGAACATATCCTATAGATTCAGTTACAGAATCAGGGTTTTCAGACACAGTCAACTCAGCTTAGTAGTACAGATTCAGTACTATTATATACAGTCACTGCTTATCATTGTAAATAGACTTCAAGATCACCCCTTAGTTAGGACTGATCTCAACTATGATTAATCAGTATCATAATCATTAAATTTAAAGATCACCCGCTAAATAGGACTGATCTCAAACTAAGTCAAATCATCCTTATTATTAGTATACTCATGATCACCCGCTGGATAGGACTGATCTCAGATTTAGTTACTCCAAGTAGAATGGAACTCAGATAGTTCCATCAGAACTTAGACTATCAGATACAGTCACTCTGTATCAGTTATATCGGTTAGGCCGATCAGCATAGTTATATTAGTTATATCAGTTTTCTAAACTCATATATCAGTCATATCAGTTATCAAAATTCATGATATCAGTATTCAGCTTTAGGACTATTAGACACAGTCAACCAGACCAGTTCTTCATAATTTGAACTGTCAAATATAGTCGTTCATCTATTCAATATCTCAGTATCAGTACATTTATGTTGTCAGTATTCAAACTCAGTAGTCAGGATCTCCACGAGTTTAGTTATAGTTATGTATGCATGTATGTATTCTCACATTCATATTAGTCAGCATTGTTCTTGAATATAACCCTTTGCATTTAACCTACCTCACTTGTATACTCAGTACATTTAGACGTACTGACGAATTTGCCCTATTGTGCTTTCTCTTATGTTAAACCATAGGTTCAGAGGCACGAGCTCCATATCAGAAGCCGCATTCCAGTATTTAGAGTTTGCAGTGAGTCTTTCCCATTTGAGTATGATATAATTATTGTTATATTTACTATTCAGTTTCTAGATGGAGTTAGTTGAAAACATGTTCCTTCAACTCCTTATTTAGTTTAGTTAGAGGCTTTCAGACTAGATGACAGATTAGATATTTAGATGTTATTATTTTCATTATTTATGAATTATTTTGTTATTGTTATACCTTTTTTAGATATTTTTTTATTAGACGTTTATTAAGTTCGAACCTTATGGCCCTTCATGTTCATGTTTTTGTATTTTATGATATATTATATAGTATACAGGTACAGATATCAGTCATGGGTTATCTTGTGGTCCTTCATGGTCATGAGCACCGTGCAGCATTTTGATTCAGAAAATCAGGGTGTTACAAACTTTATATCAGAGCCTAAGGTTTAATAGAGTCCTAGGAAGTCTAAAAGCCGCATCTAGTAGAGTCTTGTACATACATGTGTTGTAAACCACACCTATGTGCAGGAGGCTATGAGATATTTTAGGAATTGTCTCCTTTCTTTCAGTATTCATGTCATGCCAGTAAGCAGTCAGATTTGTATATCTTTTTTTCTCATCCTTGCATCTATTCATGCTATCCAAAATCTCAGAGAATGTAACTATTTAAAGGTAAAACCTCTTAGTAGTTACAAGTTCAGTTTATCTCATACATCAAGCATTAGTGTCAGACTCCCAAAGTTTAGTTATAATCTAGTTCGTAGATGCCCTATGCATCACCCAGTATCTCCGTAAGGTAAGCATTCTTAGAGGGACATAGCCTCCCAAGGGGGAGATACCTCACTTTCTCTTAATGCTCACATGCCTTAGATCTTTAAATCTCTCCTTGCATAACAAATTCAGTCTAGAATAGAGGGTACTCATAAGTTGACCTTCAAGTTAGACCTCAGCTGTAAGTCAAGTATTCAGAGGTTTAGTTTAGTGCATGATGTTCAGTCCATATGTCACATAGCAGAATCAATCATGTTCTCATGTTTCAGTTCAATCTTAGTGCCTTTACCATTGCATGTTCAGTTGCATGTTCGTAAGTCAGTTCAGTTATGTATTCACGTATCAGATATGCGTGGTTAGCTTATCAGTACTTTCATTCATGCATTCACATATCATGTCATTCATATAATCATGCATCAGATATGCATGGATTTAACTTATCAGTTAAGCATCAGATATGCATTCTCAGTTTGAGAAACTTAGTTTATCGGAACACTCAGTCCTAGATTCATAAATCAGCTACCCTTGAATCAGATATGCATGTACATTATGATATGCTCAGTTTTCTGTCATGTCAGCCATGAAATCATTATCAGTCATTCATGCTATATATTCATGTAAGTTTTTTTTTCTCTCATCTCAGCCAGTATTATTCGAAGATGAATGTTCCCAAGGGGGAGATATTGCAATACCCCACATTTCGGACTAGGATGAAAATCCATCATTCCTATGCATAGATATTTCAAAAGCCTTGAATCCTATGTAAATTTAGTGTGTTAATCAATTATGTAGTGTGGAAATCTATTTGAGCATGAATTTAGATCAAATAGGTCCCCTAACTCAAGTACAAGTTGAAAGCTTTCCTACCGTTCAAGTTTTAGTGAGCATCAAAACATGGGTCAAGTTCAATCAACTATATCTCATTTTATATGATGAAATGGGTAGTTTACTATATATCAAATGAAATATCTTTGAATTATCTTTCCAAAGATACCAATTTTACCTAAATCTGATATCAGAGCAAAGAGTTATCCCTATTTTATTCCAGCATGTCAAGCTGGAAAATAGTGACGATGTTTCTGATGTGCTATCACGTTTCTGACAACCTTTTTGATGACGTTATCACATTCTGACGATATTTCTAATGACATCGTCAGCCCTAGGAAGAAAATCAAGAATTTAGACCCCTTTTGTGATGACCATTTGTGACGCTCGATCACGGACCTGACGGCCTGTCATGGATGGCGTCAAGTATATTTTTCCAGCAATTGAGGGACGTTTTAGTAAGGGTATTTTGGTCTTTTTCCTTCACTTCCCATGACTTATAAACCTCAAGGAGTGTATTATCTTCCATTATATTTAGTTAAAGCATCTTAAAAACCCTCTCTTATACTCTCAACCATAAGATTAGGGTTTTCATCAAACTCATCTCTCAACAGCAACATTCAAGCCTTTTTCCAAGATAATCAAGAATTAAGTTTCCCAATCCAAGAACTCTCCAGCAAATCATCAAGGTTTCCTTTCTAAGGTATTCGTGTGTTCATTCATGGACTCCTTTTGTCCATGAAGTTCAAGAATCTTGTTCTAAAATTATATGTTATGGTTTTCATGTTATGAAAGGATTGTTGATCATGCTTATGTGTGGAATGATGCCAAGATAGAATCTTTATGTGTTATTATGAATCTATGACATCATATGAGTTGAAAACATGTAAGTTTGATTATTTATGATGAGTAATTGTATGATTTACATCTATGCCTAAGTTGTGCATGTAAGGTGTTTGATAAAATACCTAAGAGACTAGAAATCATGCATTATAGCTAAATCGTGACTAAGTGAAGGATCCATGATATGCCCCCATATTCCAATGGTTTTCATGTTGATATTGTGTCTTGTAAATATTGTTGGGATGTTGATGAACTAGTCTTAAGAGATTATTCCATGCTTACTTGCAAATCCTACTTATGTACAAAATGTATGATATCTATGCACTTTATGGAATTCCTCAAGTTATTGTATTATAGGTTGTTGATGTTTGTCACGTACTCAAGTCAGTCATGTTGGTCAGTTTCCTTCCATCGAGACCTGGGGGTATTCGTACCCAAAAAATATAGTTGTGTACCTAGATCCATGTCATGTTATCATGATACTCTCAGTTAAGCCATGATCTATAGAATTCGGTCAGCCATATGACTCAGGAAAACTCAGAAATCTCAGTAGTCTTAGTAGTTCAGTAATCTCAGTGATCTCAGTACTCATTCTGTAACTTCAGTATTCACAGTCAATTTTAGTAACTTCAGTACTCTCAATCAGTCCTTAGAACTCAGTACATTTTGTTAGTCATCGAAATTCAATAAACTCAGTTTAGCTCCGCTAAATAATACCACTAGTATCAGTTCAGCTAATCAGTTCAGTTCAGTTATTTAGTTCATCTCTGTTATTCAGTTTAGTGTATTTCTGATGGCAGTAGGATTCAGCACCGAGTGAGCCTAGGGATGGGGACTTACCCACTAGAATAGGACTGAGATCCCTAGTAGCGATCCCTAAGTTCCAGAACTATATAGCTAGCGTAGATACGAGATGTCACCATTTAGATAGGACTGACATACTCAGGGGTCACCCGTTAGCACATTTATATGTATAGGACTGATCCCAAGAGTCACCCGCTAGATTAAGACCGACTCCACAGAAGATGTATTTACTGGTGGCATGGTACTGATACCCTTCCAATCAGGGCAGAGATTGGACCCTAGTCAACTTAGCTTAGGGCATGTCGGTTAGATGAACACATCCCACAGTTTTAGTTACAGAATCAGGGCTTTCAGACATAATCAACTCAGCTTAGTAGTACAAATTCAGTACTGTCAGATACATTCAATGCTTATCATTGTAAATAGACTTCAAGATCACCCATTAGCTAGGACTAATCTCAACTACGATTAATCAGTATCAGAATCATTAGATTTAAAGATCACCTGCTAGATAGGATTGATCTCAGACTAAGTCAAATCATCCTTATTATCACTATACTCATGATCACCCGCTAGATAGGACTGAACACAGATTTAGTTACTCCAAGTAGAATGGAACTCAGATAGTTCCATCAGAACTTAGACTGTCAGATACAGTTGCTCAGTATTAGTTACATCGGTTAGGTTGATCATCATAGTTATATTAGTTATATCAGTTTTCTAAACTCATATATCAGTTATATTAGTTATCAAAATTCATGATATTAGTGTTCAACTTCAGGACTGTCAGACACAGTCAACCAGACCAGTTCTTCATAGTTTGAACTGTCAAAAATAGTCGTTCATCTATTCAGTATCTCAGTATCAGTACATTTATGTTGTTAGTATTCAGACTCAGTAGTCAGTATCTCCACGAGTTTAGTTATAGTTATGTATGCATATATGTATTCTCACATTCATATTAGTCAGCATTGTTCTTGCATATAACCCTTTGCATTTAACCTACCTCACTTGTATACTCAGTACATTCAGACGTACTGATGCATTTGCCCTATTGTGCTTTCTCTTATGTTAAACCATAGGTTCAGAGGCACGAGCTCTTGATCAGCAGTAGCATTCCAGTGTTCAGAGTTTGTAGTGAGTCCTTCTCATTCGAGGACGATATGATTATTGCTACATTTACTATTCAATTGCTAGATGGAGTTAGTTGGAGACATGTTCCTTCACCTCCTTATTCAGTTCAGTTAGAGGCTTTCAAACTAGATGTTAGATTAGATATTCAGATCTCATTATTTTCAGTATTTATGACTTGTTTTGGTATTGTTGTACCTTTTTCAGACATTTTGTTATCAGACATTTATTCAATTCGAACCTTATGGCCCTTTAAGTTTATGTTTTCGAATTTTATAATATATTATGCAGTATATAGGTACAGATATCAGTCATGGGTTATCCTGTGGTCCTTCGATGTCATGAGCATCGTGTATCATTTCGGTTTAGAAAATTGGGGTGTTACAGCCTTAGATGAACTCACTACAATATCAGCAGAACCCGTCTGACGTGATTGAGATGTCACCAACTGGGTCGATAGATGAATGAACCGACAAAACTTAGAATTAGTAATATATCTTAAGGTGAATGAGTATGAGTGTCACTAGCAGGAAAAGGATTAGTGGAGACAAGTGGAACTCCACATAGGAAATTAGAAGCAGCGAACCTTGACCCGATTTGTACACCATAAGTTAGATGAGATCCGCCCATATTATTCTCAGGTGTGAAAAATAAGTTTCCATGAGCTTCATATTATTTGGGAGGCATGATCTAAAAGGAAAATAAATGGGAGGTATAGAAATTTAAGACCTGAGACTCTATGGACCGAAAGTAAGACAACAAGAATGGGAAATATTCCTAAATGCCTCAAAGCCTCTCTCCTATAAGTATGGCATGCTACACACCCATAAAAGAGACTCTACTTGACACGGCTTTGTTGACACCCAATTGATGATGAACCTACGACTCTAATATTAAATTTTTCATGACCCAATCATGGCATAGTCGTGACGGGTATCTCATGTTTACCATGGACTGGAGACCACCCCCTTAGTCTTGTCGAACAGAAACATGTACACCTTGTAGTGGATGAATTACCAATATAAAATAAGATATGATAGTAAAAATCAAAGAATTTATGATATATTAATATCTAACTACCATCAACCAATAACTAATATCGATAACCAACTATAATTTTCAAGTCAACAGTAAAAACCAACAAATCTTCTAACAAAACCAAAGATAGTCTAGTCGGGGCATGCCCCCGACCATAGCTACAAATGAATCCAAAAAAAAGAGTCAATACATAAGGAAGCCCAAAGCATGAAATGGGGTTTTCAGAAGGATGGAAGCTCACCACTTTAGTCTGACTCAATAGCTATCCCACGGTCACCTAGTGACCATGCAGAAGGAGTAGAGTATGGCCAATTCCTACATAAAGTGGGGGATACAATGTCTGAAGACGACTAGCAGTTGGATCACTAACATGTAACTTAGGGATAAAGGATAAAATCATGACATGGACCATAATACAGAAACCATTAAAGCAATTGCACAATATCATATAAAATATATATCTATGTACCTCATATGCCAGGACAAGGAACATAGCTTAGCATCAAATTTAAAACTTTACCCTAGATCATCCTAAACACGTACCCATGGGCTACACGGGTTCAACTTCCCTAGTTGAAAGAGTCCCAGTGCAAGTTAGCCACATGAACTAGAGGTACCTTATAAGGCCAGGGAATCCTTACCTTTTTCCATCAATGATACAAATATATATATATATAGTGTGACATAAGCACACGGTCATCAAGACCAACCCTTACATCGGCAAATATAAGTTTTTAGTATCGGTTCCTTAGCGATCTCTACCTTCCATGGCTAGCTAAAAAACTCTCTTTAATCCCAATTAAAACCCTTAACACATAACCCGACGATTACATTAACGAGTCAATCATTATGGCATCATTAAGTGGTATTATCATACTGACTATAACTTGCAAGCAATATCATTAGCCAACCCTCTGGGGATTCCTTTGTACCCTCAACTCCATTATAAAAATCACTTGGGGGATTCATTCATACCCCATAAGGTTTTCAAAACCATCCTTAACCATGTTTCCATTTATGCAATGTATTAGTTTTAAAGTAATAAGCCAAACCAAATGATAATTTATATTCCAAACCCAATTATACAAGTGGGTCGAGGTTATTATCAATTTCCATACCAAAACCAATTATTTGGGGAACCCAATGCACCTCTAAATTCATTCACCATTACCATGCATCCCAATGAGTGTACAAACCAACAATTTATGCACAATAAATCAGTAGAAACCATGAAAAAACATTCAAACAATTTATATCCAAAACCCTCGACCCATAGTTCAAAACCCAACATTAAAATTTTGAATAATAAACCAAATTTCATGCCATTAATAAAATACATGTGTAGGGAAAGAGGTACATTCCGTAGACACATGGGAATTGGAAAGTAATTCGTATCTTAAAACATAAAAGATGATCGTACAATAAAATCCTTAGACTCCCTTTAGGTTTTGAGTTCAAGAGTGGGATTGGGGATATTAATCTCTTAAAACTAAAAGGAATAGGCTATATTATGTTTATGGGCAGTGCATAGGTGAAAAATACCCCAATACCTCTCATTCCATGTAAGCAAAACAAAAACAACATAACTTTTACACAGCAGCATGACACAAACTTTATCATAGAGGATAAACTTCATGCCACATTTCTAAATATGGAAACTATCATCTATATCACGCTATCTATCACGAACTGTAGCCTCCATGACTAAGTATATCACAGAGGCTTACGGCCTTTGGGATCTAACATTACCCCAAACCCCTTTTAAGAATTCTAAAATTCTCTCGAGATACCTCATTCACATGCCTAAAGATAATTTAAGTCAAAAATTAAAATTTTTAGCATAGGAGGGACAAAAATAAAATGCTTAAAATTTTGAGGGTGTTACAGTATTGAACTAAAACTTGATATTATTCCACTAGGATACATAGGTAGCCTGAGTTAGGCTTGGTCTTTGCATTACATATTTTCACTTCTCCCTATTTGTACTTGCACTATGTTCTGACCTAATTCCACTTAGAAAGGTAGGCCACTTGAGTCAGGCTCAATCATTGTATCACTATTCTTACCCTTTCTACTCTCAAACTACAACCAACATAATTTCTATTTGGGGATACAAAGGCACCCTAAATAGTTTGTTCATACCCTTAGGAAAAACTCTAATTTTCTTGTTGCATAGCCCTAGAATATAAGAGATCTCACCATCATAATCTTCTTGGCATTTGTAAAAATCAAAGGAGCATTGTTTGAGGGATAAAGCTACGTGTGTGTATAATTAATAAATTAATAGGCTTTAATAGGTTTTCAATGATGTCATATTCTAAAAGTTGATAGCGGATTACTATATATACACACACACATATATATATGTACACTCAATATTTACGTTATATATTTGTGAAAATTATACACTTTTAAATACATTTTCTACTTTTCCATCTACCAAGTCTACGAGATTGTGTAAATCGAGCAATTGAGGAAGTACTAAAAAATTCTGATGACAAAGCTCCGAGTCGACACAAATCCGTACCCCGTCCCAACTAAAAAGTTTCCTTTGAGAACAAGAAGATAGGAATCAAAAAAGACAACGTCAAGTAAAGCTCATGGACATGATTGGAGAGGTTATGCGACTTATCACAACAATATGAGCCAAAATATGCTCTCCTTACTAACATTTGTACTGATCCTCACAAGCTCTAAAAGTTTTATTGGAAACATTTTTAAGTACGTCTATGATTTAGATCAAGATGTTGAACAAGAAAGGCCCTCATAGAACAAATAGTCTATTTTATTCCTTTCAAATAAAGTCTTCTAACTAGGGCATACCATCTAACTGCATCCATTAACTCTAAGAATCGAAGAATACCATCTAACGTCATCAAAGACTCCATATTTTGAATATGTTACATAGGCAAATTAATTAAAACTCCCACATTCTGAGGACTAATTCATATTCTATATTTCAAAGATAGTACATAAGCAAGCAAAGTGACTCTCTACCATATCAAAGGGTTTAAATAAGAAATGTGACTCTTTACTATTTGGAGGTTGTACATGAGCAAAGAGGCACTTCACCATATCGGTGGATGTACATAATTAAAGTAATGCTCCACCATATCAAACAATTGTATTTCAATAAGGAAAGAATGCTCTATCAATTAGAGATCCATACCACAATAAATCATTATAAAAAATTTGATATCCTAACGTCATTAGAAATACACTATCACAGCAGTATTAGGATCCTATTAGACTTCTCGTAGCAATATTTTATTATAGTTTGTGTCAAAGTTTTCCTTGACGGGGGCTTTACATTCTATCAATTTCCCCGCTAGATGGAGGCTTTTACTTTTCAGTAATTGAACCACCAGACGGAGAATTTTTATATTATTTCAATCACCCTACCAAATGGAGGCCTCAAATTTCAGCAATTACCCCACCAGTCAGAGGTATCTATACTACAGAATAGAGATTACAACACTAGTTTTAATATCTACACTCTACTCTTTACATTATAATTTTAATTTACATTTTTATACCACAATAGGTATTTTGACATCTTTTTACCTATTTTGCTGGATAACACATTACATGGTGGAACTACCTCAAAGCAACGACTAAGGCATTATTTGATGATGAATACCAAACTCACAAGTCAGATTTCAAGTCTAGCACTCTAACTTTGATTCTTAAAATGAATCATCCGTACATCCAAATTAGAGTGCATTAATTCTCATAAATGTAAAAACTCTTTTCTTCTTCATCTCTCAGGGTCCTTACTAAAGATGTTGGAGGACCCTATATCAATCCAATAATCTGACATAATCTTGTATAGATGCAAAACACAATTAAGTAGAGCCCTATTTATAGTTGTGTCATGTGCCATATTTATAACTTGGAGGCTACCAAGTATAACCCATACCAAAAAAGATTTTGTCATCCCAAAGTTCATCTAACCTTTAGCACCACGAAGATCATTCCAAAGAAACTAGCGTCAATCATAAATCTTACACAGGGGAAATTATTGAGGAACGCCTCAAAATTTACCATAATCCTTCTTTTCAGAAATACAATCAGCCTAATTTTTTAGGGATATTTAGGTGGCTCAATTTCGAGTGTAGCCGTAACCACTCCATTCATGTCAAAAGTGTTATTATCCAATTTAGAACTAATACCAGTGTAATCATAATTCTGATACTGGGGATAATTTTAAGGACCTCTAAAAATTTTATCATCACTCCATTTTCGAGCTACATCGACCTGATTCTCATGAAACACGAGATATGTAGGCAACTTAGAGACAAGAGTTTGATCGAACTCATAATCACAATCATGCCAACTTTATCTTTACTATTCCATCTTTTGGGTTAAGCCTTTTAGAAATCAATCTGATTTACCAGTCGATTTAAAATTAATGTACATCAAAGTTTTCTCCCCTAGACTCTTTGATTATCAACGGAGGAAGAGGGGAAAGTTGTTGACACCCAATTTTGACTCTCTTTTCATAAAATTAATTTCTCAATGCTTTTGAATCTTGATATTTTTTTCAAAAATATTTTCTTATTGTAACATTATTTTTAATAAAATAGCTCCAATAAAAAATTATTAAAATAAAATTTTCTTTTTTTTACTGTCAGCATCATATCCTATAAAATTACTCAACAAAATAAAATAATATGAAATCATAATCATAATAATATGTTATTATTATAACTTATTACTTCACTATTTTTTTCTTTAAAATATATATTAGTGCATTAACTTTTATTTTGAAACTCTAGATAATCCTTGCTATATTATCATATACTCTTCTATTTTGCAAATTTATTTTATTTTGAATTATTGTTGTTCATGCTTAAAATGTAACATATGTATGTTTAAAATCACACATGTATGTATGTATGTATATATATATATATATAAATATGTATGTATGTATATATATATATATATACATATATCAAACATTGTTAAACCAATTAATTAACATCAATTGAGGGAAATTAGATTACAAATTAATTAACTTATCAATATTTGAGCTATTTTCTTTAATTTATTTTTCAGCCTAAACTACCCAGCCTAACCTAAAACCTGACCCGGTCCAAAACACCAAACCATCAACTAAATCTCCTAAGTTTTTCCCTCATCTCGTTCCTTCTATACAAACAAAATCTAACTAGAAGAAAAAAATCATCATTATCACCTCACTTCTCCCTGCCAACAACGGCAGCTAACAAACCCCAGTAGTTTCCACCTTTTCCCTTCACTTTTTCACTTTTCCATCTTCTCGCCACCCACCATTACCTCACCCATCTCTGCATAACCTTTTTTTAAAAAATCATTTCTTGAAAATACACTTTATTCCCACTACCACCTCATAAAAAAGGATGAATTTGAAGAACCAATAGATTCAGATTCATTACCCCTTCAACCCGATGGTTTTAGATATTGATTAATGCTCACCTATACCATTTAAATTAGTAGAGAATGATCATTGTCAATAGCTCAACTTACGTTGAGGTCAAATCCACGAGGAGCGAAATTAGCTTTTTGATCCTATGGGTGTTAATAGTTACTAAAAAGATATCCGTAATGTAAACAAAGTAAAATACATGATTTTAAATAGGGGGTTGGTTTGAAACAAGGATTAATTAAAGTCTAATCGAATCAAAATACTAAGGCAACACTTGTGATTGAAAATTCAATATGAGATGGATCTTGGGATTATGTCTAACTAAGGGCAAGTTATGCATGGAAACTTGATGATTTGACACAAATTCTAGTTATTAACTATATGATCGGCTAGGTTGAAAGTTCTTAAGGCTATTTTACCAATAAATTATAAAAATTATCACTCGTTGACCCTTTTGAGTACGTAATGAGTGTGTTAATTAAATCCACCTAATACCTTAATTTGTCATCCTTATTTCTAGAAATATGCCCAAGACATAGCTAACTCTCTACTTATCCTTATTTCTAAGAGGGCAAAAGGATTCCAACTACATCCATTATTTTCCATTATTGATTTGTCACCCATATCCTTCTTTCAAGGATGATATGGGTTCCTAAATAAACCCACATCCCTCTTTCAAAGATGATGTGAGCTTTCAATAAATTAGGGTTTTCATCAACAATTCCATTTTGGGTGTGTGGGGTTTTCATCTACAAACCTAAAATGATTAAACCAAGCAATAGTGAAACTGTTATGGTCTAACACACATGCAAGTTCACGTGATCGTACAAGTAATATAGTGACTAGAATAGTCAGATATTGTATCCACGAGAACTATGCAACTAGCAATTTAACCAACTTTAATTTTTGACAAGAATGTATTAATTCTTTATTATAACGATGATTAGGAAGATTCAAAGTAAAATATAAATAATTAAGAAATAACAATATCCAAAAAATAAGTAGGGGTTTTAAATATTCTTGATGAGAATTTCAGGATTTAGACACTTTTGACAGTCTTACAAATCTCTATTCTTATCATAGTTTAGTTGATTATCGGGTTATTGATTTGCAGGCTTTATAGTATGATCATGGTCTCCTGACCTTTAATCTTCTACCTAACTTTGACATTGTAACTACATTGTTGAGTGGGGATGCAATAATGCAACTAGATGCCTCAAGATATCTTTCTACAAGTGAACCAAACAAGGCTTCTAGGTATATCTCTATCCTAGATGCTAATTTACATCTCTTATTTTATAAAAGAATGAGAACCTTGATCATTAATCTTTTCATTCTATCCTATGATTTTTCTCCCGAATTTACATAGGAATATGGGTTTATTCTAATGGTGGCCACTCATCAAAATAGTAAGGACAAGAGATTAAGAACAACCCATACGATAATCCAACAAGAAACTATGATAAAGAATATCAAAGTTCAATCATATCTTCAACCTAAGGGTGTTTAGCCACTTATGTTTGAATTCAACATCAAAAACAAGTAATTAAACATATCAAAAAGCAATATTTGAATAATGAAATTGTAAAGAAACCTAAAAGAATTATTGAATGTGCTTATGCCTTTGCTGGACGTTCCAAATTAGTCCCACTTGTCTCTAAATATTCCTTTTATAGTTAGATGAAATTGGCCTAGCTGAGAGCCATATCCGCACTGCGTCGGTCTTGCCAGTGGAGAATGCCTCATGGTGCATTACATTTCGTAGAGGAAGAGGTCCACACTGTGCTGCATTTCATATGGGAAGAGGTCCGCACCGTACCTATTTTGCGGACCCTCACTTAAATTGTTGCTCAGAATTTTGACTAAGGCAAAATATACTCTTCAACTATTTACTCCTCTACGTGCTTCATCCTTCTAAACATGCTCTCAAAGATCATTTCCATTGTTATTTCCACTCTATAAAATCAATCTCCATCATCAATCATCACTTGCTTCCCGTCATGTATTCCATTGAGCCAAAAATCATCAATAATCCATCCTACACTACTAATCATATCCATTAGCTTAGATCAGGCAACTGCATACCAAATAAAATAAAAATAGATGATTTAGCTCATAGAACAAGGCCTATTTGGGTGAATATTAGCACCTGGACATATAAATATGCCCAAGATCACCACCCTACACTTAGAACCTTGTTCGTCCTTGAAAAACTTCAAGGAACACAATAATCAATTAGGCTTAACATCACACCCACAGTGAAATACTTGTGTTGGGAACTAACAAATCTAACAATTACTATCTAGCTCAAAATCTGTCAATTCAACTCTAAAATCAAAACAAGATTATTTCTTTCAAATATTTTTACCTCAACAGTTAACTTCCAATTTGTCGGCAAACTCAATCGAAGCACTTTATCCAAAAACATTGTAATTCACTCGATTATCATCCACATGCACCCTCACAACAATAAAATTTCCCATATTTACTCATAATTTCACAGTATACAATGGAATAGGAATATCAAAATTAAATCACTCGCTATCAATAAATAATTCATGCATGACAGATAGTGACCCATAAGCTTACCCTTAGTGTGTACTCTACTAATAGTCAGATGTTGGGATGAAGAATCAACTAGATCCTCCATGGTTGCAATATAAGCTAAGGGACGGGTAGGAACTATTTAGGAAATAGTGTCTAATCTTCCTAAGTCCTTTAATACATCACATTTTACAATTTAGATCACTCTTTAACAACCAACTTATACCTCTATTACCTTTACAGATCTTTTGTTTTACCCCATTTCATTAATCTCATTCACATACCATATCGTGGGAATATTCTTTATTCACAACTTATTTAATTTGAACAAATTTTTTTTCTTTACATTAATCAATTCCCAACCACAACATATCACATTTTTACACACCCACAACTATCACTTTGGGGCTCCAATATCACCCCTTCTCCTCTTATTTAATTTTATTAGTATTATTTTCTCACACTTCTTACTCAATTAACTTTACACTAAAGCACTTAGGAGCTTTGGATCAAATTAAGGTCAATCAAAGAAGGGATTAGTCTACATATGAGACAAATAAAGAAATCATCTATAGGCTCAAGAAGGCTAACTAGCGACATACATAAGGGTAGGTAAACAAGGTCTAAATATTCGTCTATCAACATGAGTGCCTATATAATTTGCTACACCCAATGTCCTCTATTTCTCTTTTAAACACACCAAGAAATTTCTAGACATTACTATACATGTATAATAACAACAAAAAGCTCTCCCACTCTTGGTGTATACCAGACTCAAGCCGGAACCATATGGTTTCCGATCTTGTACTGTTAGATCAAATTCAAATTTTAAGCCAACAACCCAAAAATTACACCTATTCAGATTAGGTATCTAAAAATAGCTTCCCTTTTTTAGTTTATCACATGTTTCAGTTTAAAGACATATGTTTTAGGTCACTGTGCCAACGGCCCAATACAAAGTATTTCACCTTAAGTTGTGATGCAGTTCTCATCACTTCTAGATATCTACGACCAACTCCACTTAAGACGGTCGTCATCCATCTATCATAGGATAGGGCACCTAACTATGATGACTTATTGAGAATTTTCTTAAGGGAAAAACAAAATTTGCACTCCTACTATTAAGTAATATAGTGAAAACAAATTACTACGAAACAAACTTCATCAATACTAACTATTATAGACCATATAGTTCTGAATATCTAGAATGAATCAATCTAACACACTAAAGAAAAAAATAAAAATAAAAATATCTAACACAAAAAAATAATAAAAGTACAAGGATGAAATTCCACCACCCCATACATAAATTGTAGCACTTTCCCAGTCATCCATATAGGGATAAACTCTCTGGTAATATGTCATCCATGTCATCGCCAAAATTTGGACTATATACCTCAGCTCCAAAATCTGGATCATTACCACCATGATCCATCTCTTCCTCTAACTCTCTTTATAAATCACGTATCCTCTATTCCTTGTCTGTTGGCGCATCATCATCCACCGTGTAATACTCTTATACTTTTAAGCTAGAAAATGAACCGCTATTCCTACATGTGAAACCTTTAATCTTGTAATTCACATTTAATAGCATGACTTATAATGAGTATCCTAGTGAGAAGAGAGCTTATGATTTGTAAAACATGTTCAAAAAAGTTACTTAGAGTAATGCAAGCTAAGAGCTTTTGAATCCATCGAGTTTTAGTGTTTGATTTCATAAGAATCATCTTTTAGTGATTATTGATTGATGTATCTATGATATTTTTGCTGATTTAGATACACCAAATTTTTGATAATCAAATTATCTTTCCAAAGATACCAATTTTTCCTTAATCAAATAACCGAGCAAAAAATTATGACTTTGTAAAGGGGAGTGCGCCACTTAACACATCGCCTATGGCTAGTGGAATGCTTAGGCTATGGGTAAAGCGCCACCCAGCTTAGCTTAGGGGATGGGTAATACACCGCCTAGCCTAACTTAGGCGATGGTCAATGCACCACCTAGCCTAGCTTAGGCGATGGGCAATGTGCTGCATACCTTATGGCCCAAGCGACATAAACACTCTATTTTTATGTTATTTTGTGGTTAACTAAGTCATTTGATACTCCTTAAATGTCACTAAACATAACCTTATGAAATTAATAGCTCCTAATCACATTTTTACCCTATTAACATCTTAAGTTCATCATCTAAGAGCACAATAGGAGAAAAATAACTAGGGTTGCACAATCAAGCTTGAAGGTCCAATCTTTCAACAATTTCATCACCATAAAGGTATATGGGGTTTATGAACAAGGATACCCTTTCATACTTGTGCCCAAAACATGATCTTTATTTAAGATTTCATATTTTTCAAATTAGGGTTTATACCTAATTATCATTGTTTGAGGATTAAGATGTTACAATTAACTTAAATATTGAATTGCACGTATATTTTCACGTCTTTATGCGTATGATATGGTTTTATAGATTTGAAATTAAGTTTTTAAGCATGATATTGTGAGTTTGATTTCATTACTTGGGATATCGTTGAAGTATTTCAAGAAGTATATTGAGGATGATGCTTTACTATGAAATTGCACGAGTTTAAAGCATGGGTTTTATGCCCTAAGTCTAAGCATTGATATTTCAAGAAGATTATGATTTTTAGCCCTTTTTTTATGAGTTGTTTACCAAGATTTAAGAAAGAAAGTTTATTTTTTGATCCTAAGCTAAGATAAGGAGTCCACATTGTTTATACAATTTGAGATTTAAAGAAAGAGAAGCATAATTGGTTTTAATTACAAACCCTTGTACTATTTTAAGGTAGATTTCTAAAGTTTTGAGTGATAGGTATGGGAGTAGTATTTAGAACCGAGTTGGGTATGATTCCAAAAGTCTCATTACCCAGAACTATGTGCTACCATAGGTTTACGATTTGCCCATAGAGGTCTAAGATAGTGATCACATAAGTTAAGGTTCTATTCTGATGACAAGGGTAGAACAGCTTTCCCCAATATGGGTAAGATGTTGGACTCCATGATATCTCACAGGGTTTGTGTCAGTTAGAGTACCTCCCAAAGTCCCTAAGTTCTAAGATAGAATGACAGAATATATTTTAGAAACTAAGTGTGGTGGCTCATAGAATCAATTTTATGTTGTACTTCTCATGATTTTGATTTTACAATTTTGATTACTCAAGACAAGGTGAGTCACTTACACTGATAGTTGTATGAATATTGCATTACTATTTTTACTTATTCATTCATCCCCATGTGCTTAGTACATTCCAAAAGTACTGATCCATATAAACGTCTATGTGCTACATTGTTTAATAATGTAGGTTCAAGTGCTTAGTTCCAGTAATGTGATTTACCATGGGCATCTTTATCTACATCCTGACAGCTGGTGAGTCCTCATGGTTTGAGGAACCATTTATTCAGACTTTCAGCTTTATGCAGTATTTGCTTAGTTTTTTTCCATTGAGTTTGAGTCAGCTGGGGTCTGTCCCAGTGACTCTTTAGTTAATAGAAGTAGAGGCTTTTTAGACTATTAGTAATATTTTAGATTTCTAGTATTGGATGTTTAGAGTTTTTAAGCCTAGAACTTTCAGACTTTATATTTATCTAAATTCAGATCAGTTAAGATAATGAATGTCGTATTTCAGTAGATTTTCATGCCTAAGTTACCCTCATTACGAGTTCCAGAATTAGTGGAAAGTTAAAAGGGTTATCTTGGGGATACTCATAGCTCGAGCACTGTGTGACATCTCAGGACCCATTTTCTGGGCGTTACACACCGGCTTTAAAATATTTGGAATAATCCATAGCATGTTCCTAGAATGAATCCCTAGTGGGTGGTAAAGCTCAAAAGCTCAAATTTCCTACAGTGTCACTAGGCATCTCCCTATTCTCAACTAGAGCATCTGTAGCCCATACATCCGGGTTGTGATCTCACCATTCCAAGACTATAGCTACTGATAAAGTGTTCATTATCTTCCTATAAATAAGGTCCTCTTCCTCTATATCATGCTCCTTAAAAAACCACATCAATAATCCACCAAAACCATATTTGTGCCCTATATTGAACCTTGCTTTCCTCATAGCTGAGAAGACGACATCACCTACATTTGAATCCATATCATCATGTATTAAGTCATAAATAAGACATACCCTATCACATGTCACCTCATAAAAGTTTGACCCATGTACGAGGCAAGCATAGATAATCTTAGCCCACAATCGAACCTCTCTATTTATCTGATCAGAGGGGAACTTCAAGTGAATGCCATTTTCTTTGTGATGTAACCACCTAGCCATAGAGTGGTTGCCACACATTAGATGTCAAATATCAGCATAAGGAAGCTCAAGGGTTATCAAATTTAGTGGCTCGGCATCCACCTCAGGTATACCTAGGAGAACATTCAAAGAGTGAGTAGAAAATGTTACTACCTGGCTTTCTATCTTGACTTCTGAGTTCCTTTCCCATGGGTCCTAGTTTGCAAAAATTTCTCACACAAGGCTCAAGTTTCATTCACCTGGCTGCTCGAATAAGAAGTTCATATGTAACTCCTCAATATGGCAAACCATACTAGGGAATTCCCTCAACAAGCTAGATTGATCAATGAACCAGTTTGCAGAATATTTTGAATATTTATGCTTTGAATACCATATTTTTCCTTCTTTCATGACCCATCTTATAATATACCTCCTAGATTACCCATGTGGGATAGGTGGAGGTCGGGGCACACGATCATCTTGTCTATTTCTTTTGCATCCTGGCTTAGAAGATCCAACTGCATTCTTACTTTATTCTGCTGACTAGATGTCTCACCTAGTAGTCACAACATTCAGCAAACATGTCAAACATGACACCTTGGTTGAACTAGCAAACACTAAGTATGAGAAGGTATTGAATCCACCTCACACTTAGTTTCTGGAATAGGTACATAAGTAAGTGAACAAGGGTACTCCGACTTTCCCTATTCAATATACAATTAGCGGAAACACACCTCCAATATCAAAAATGTATTTCTTTCATAGCAGTGATAATTCAAAGAAATCATCAAAACAACTTAAGGAATAGGGACTTCATTGTCTCAACAAAACCACATAAACATGCACTCATACATATCCCTACTTTAATAAGTTTACATAAGTGCATTCATCATTTCTATCATTATCTAACATCAATGGCACACAAATTCGCATTTTTAGCTACCACTAAGGTGGTGTGAGATTAGCATCTAGCCCATACTTAGTTGTTATCCTATAGTGTAACATATACTCCCAACATCTTTCAAATAAGTGCCACTACTCAACTCATCCTTCACTAGTAGTGTTCACACATGCATGCTATCCACAGATTGATTAGTCAACTATAATCATGGAATTAATGTATTTTCATAACAATGGAATACACAAAACTCAAATAGCATCATAAAATTAGTTGGAAGCATGAACATTCTTGATGAACTCAATAAATTTCAGTTAGAATCAAGCAAGAGAAGTGTATACTTCCAATATGACTAAGAATCAATTCATTCTTACTGTCACATGAATCTAAGAAAATAAAATATGAGAACATCCCTTAGGAGTTTATAAGGAGATAAGTTAAAATCTTGTTGTTAGATGAAAAAATACACAAAGTATAGGAGAAAATTTGATTTGGGAATCGGTGAGCGGCTAGGGCTTCTAAGAGAATGGGAAATAGGAGCCTAATGGAATATATAAAGAGAAAGTGAAGTGATGGGACCGGTTGTTAGTTTTTATACAGTTTGGGAGTGAGTCCATATCGCAAGGTATATGCATGGGGAGAGCTTTGTTTCACAAGGGGTAATGCATGGGGAGAGCTTTGCACCACGAGGGATAACCCATAGGGAGAGCTCCGCACCACGGCCAATTCACGTGGATCTACTAGAATTTGCACTCCAAAATTCCACTAAGGCAAAATTTCACTCATCTGGGGGAATATTTTATTGCCCCTTTTCTTTTTCACTTTACACCTCTCTGTAGTGCTTCTTTTTCTTACCCACACACTTCCCCTTCATGATATGTAAATTACTTCTTGCTTCCCTCCTGCCACCGAGTTTCTCATTCCTGTATACTCAATAAAAATATTAAAAGGACGTAAGGAAAGTGGGTTGCCTCATACGCAACGCTTTAGTTTTGGTCATGGCACAACACTTCTTTTTGAATTTTTTATTTTTTTTTCTATTTTATTTTTATTTTTTCTTTTAACAACTAAAAAAAATAAACTATTACATTACATTCATGGGTTGCCACCCATGTAGCGCCTTAGTTAACAACTTGGAACAACCCAACTCAATCTTCATTCATTTACAAAGGTGATAGATGTATTATGCCGATCAGCATGATCAACCCAATAGTGCTTTACTCTCTAACTATTCACAAAGAATTTCTTGGTCTTCTCCTTATTCCATAGCTCAATAGCTCCATAAGATGTCATTTGCACTACTTCAAATGACCCAGACCACTTGGACCTCAGCTTACTAGAAACAACTTCAATCAAGAATTAAATAGCAAAACAAGTTGTCTAGGTTCAAAAGCTTGATTTAGAATTTTCTTATAATGCCATTGCTTGGTCTTTTATTTTTACAATTTAGCATTCCCATAATCATGGAGATGAAACTCATCAAGTTCATGCAGTTTTAACAATCTCTTCCTACCAGCAGCATTTATATCGAGATTTAATTTCTTAATCGCCCAATAAGATTGATGCTCAATCTCCATAGGAAAGTGGCATATTATCCCATATACCAAGCAATACAGAGAGGTCCCAATGGGAATCTTATCAGCTATCCTATATGCCCACAGTGCATTATCTAGCTTTTCTAACCAATTCTTACGTTGACCATTAACAGTCTTATACAATATATGTCTGATTTCTTGATTAGAGACTTCTACTTGGCCAATAGTTTTTGGGTGGTACGCTGTGGACACCTTGTGCCTAACACCATATTTAGGCAACAAATTTTTAAACCAAGTGTTAACAAAATGTGTACCTCCATCACTGATTATAGCTCTAGGTGTACGAAAATGAAAGAAGATATACTTCTTAAAAAATATCATTATAACTCTCGCGTCATTTGTAGGGAAGGCAACAACTTATACCCACTTAGATACATAATTGATCGCCACTAGGATATACAAATGGACAAAATATGGTGGAAATAGACCTATAAAATATATCCCACGAACATCAAATACCTCAACCTCAAGAATGTTGTTCAGGGGCATCTCATGGCGCCTTGATATTGTACCTAATCGTTGGCACTGATCACACCCTCTTACAAAGGCAACCACATATTTGAACAATATTGGCCAAAAGAAGCAAGATCGTAACACCTTTCTAGCTGTTCGCTCACCCCCATGATGGTCTCCATAAGGAGATGAATGACACTTTTGTAGCACTTCTTTAGATTCAGCTTCGGACATGCATCTGCGTATAATTCCATCAGCACCCAGTTTGAAGAGACAAGGCTTATCCCATATGTATATATAAAAATCATGTAACAATTTCTTCCTCTGTTGACTGGTATCTTTGGGAGAGTAAAACCCACATACTAATAAAATTATAACGTCTGCATACCATGTAATATCATACAAATCGAGCGCCAATAATTTCTCATATCAAAACTCTTTTCGGATATAGAATGTATCATCAGTAATATGATCACGATTCTCTAGCCTCAATAGATGGTCCACCACTTGAATTTTAGCTATTTTTTTATCACGCACTTCTAGATCAAATTCTTAGAATAATAAAATCCACTATATCAATCATGGCTTTGCATCTTTTTTGTTGAATAGACACCTAATGGAAGCATGGTTTGTGTGAACAATTACCTGGGTGCCCACCAAGTATTATCTGAATTTGTTGAACACATAGACGAGCGCTAGCATCTCCTTTTCTATGACTGTGCAGTTCATCTGGGCATCATTTAAGACTTTACATGCATAATAAATATATAAAATTACCTTGTCTTTAAGATAACCTAAAACTTCTCCAACAACCACATCACTGGCATCACACATCAACTCGAATAGTAACACCGAGTCTGGAGAAATCAGGATGGGTGCTTCTGTCAGTTTCTTATTTATCCTCTCAAAATCTTTCTAACACTCGGTCCCAAAACCAGACTTAGCTTCGTTTTTCCAACAACTTACACATATGAATTGCAATCTTTGAAAAATCTTGGATAAACCACCTGTAAAATCCCGGATGCCCCAGAAAAATTCTCACCCCCTTCACTGTCATAGGATATAGTAGCTTTTTAATGACTTTAACTTTGGATCTATCCACTTCAAGTCCGATACATGACACCTTATGACCAAGGATTATTCCTTTCTTGACCAAAAATTTGCATTTTTTCAAATTCAGTACAAGGTTTTTCTCATCATAATAGCTAAAAATTGATCTAGATTCTGCAAGCACACATCAAAAGGGTTAACATAAACAACAAATCATCCATAAATACCTCAACAAATTCTTCAACCCTGATGTAGAAAATTGCCATTATGCCTCTCTGAAATATTGTGGGATCATTGTAAAGGCCAAAAGGGACTCATCTGAACGCATACGTGCCATATGGATAAGTAAAGGTAGTATTTTCCTGATCTTTTGGTGCTATTATAATCTAATTGTACCTTGAGTAGCTATCTAGAAATCAATAGTATTCCTACCCTTCCAACCTAACTAGTATTTAATCAATGAAAGGTATAGGATAATGATCCTTTCTGGTTGCTTCATTCAGCTTTTGGTAATAAATACAAATTCTCCAACCACTTACCATATGAGAGGGAATCAGCTCATTAGCTTTATTGGTCACCACAATCGTCCTACCTTTCTTTGGGATACGGTGCACAGGGCTGATCAACCTGTTATTGTATATGGGATAGATAATCCCAACATTAAGCCACTTATTGAGTTCTTTATATACCACTTCCTTCATTATAGAATTTAATTTTTGTTGTTGCTGTACATATTCTTTGTATCCCTCTTCCATATATATATATTGTGCATACAAAAAGCTGGATTGATCCTTGCGATGTCCAACATCTGCCATCTAATTACCTTGTTTCTTCTTTTCAAAGCTGCCAATGCTTCTCTAACCTTCATATCAGACAAACCTACAAAAAAAATCAAAGGCAAGGTATCATTGTCTCCAAGAAAGACCTATTTTAAATGAGTAAGAAGAGCCTTGAGTTTTAGTTTTGGTTCTTCGTCAATAGATGCCTTGGGAGATCAGGCAATCAGTGTATTCAATGGCTCATAAGGGACCACTCTTATATCAATTATTGCAAAATCCATTACTTAAAACAATTCAAACACCTATACATCACCATAGAGATCATATCCCATCAAGCTTGCTCCAGTGGGTCATCAAAAAATAAGAGATGGAGCTCAGACTCTAGGTATAGAACTTATATAAAAGATAATTCTTCATATATGGTAGGCAACTTCATTGCCTTGTAAACATTGAAAACCTCCAGCTTGTCATGAACTCTCATAGTCATCTTCCCTGTAGCTACATCAATAAAAGATTGCCCAGTTGTTATGAATGGATGTCCCAAAATAAATAGAATTATTAGGTCAACATAACAACAAAGAATAACAAGTTCTATTAGGAAAATCAGTGATCCCACTTGCACCAATACATCTTCAACAATTTTGTTAGGCTTAGCAAGGGACCTATCAGCTAATTGCAAAATAATGGCAGTGAGTTTAGGACTCCCAAGACCTATCTTCTGGTACCAAGATGTGGGCATGAGATTAATGCTCGCTCCTAAGTCATATAACCCCCGAGCACTAATGGCTTTCTCAATGGTGATCTGTAAAGTAAAACTACCTAGATCTTTCATCTTCATGGGAAATTTGTTTTAAATCTTAGATGCACACTCCTCAGTAAGTGCTACTATAGAATACTCTGTCAAACGATTCTTTTTTTCCACTATGTCTTTCATATACTTTGTATACTTCAGAACACTCTACAAAATATTAACAAGAGGGAGATTGATATGAACCCACTTTAAAATCTATAAAAACTTCTTGCAACTGGTCTCTTCTTGGTGATTCCTAAGCCTTTGAGGGAAGAGTAGAGGAAGAGTTTTCTTCTCCACTTATGTTTCATTACTTGCAACTTTTTCTTCTACCACTTTCTTCTCATTCTTTTTGGTATCATAATCAGTAGCTGCGGGACTTATATGTTCTGGTTCCTGCTCATTTAGCTACAAACCGCTCCTTGTAGTGACTGTATTTACCTATTTTGGATTCCCCTCAATATCACTAGCTAGACCTTTTTGGGGCCTAATGTTCTACACTACCACAATCTAAATAATTTGAAGCTCCAAATTCTTTGTAATCAACTATTGTTTCTTCATGTCTACTACTAACTATTCGTGAGTAGCAAGAAGTTGCTTCATTATCTCCTCTAAGTTGCTTGTTTTAGTTGTGGCTTGATTACTTTGAACTTGCTGTTGATTTTGTTGTACTATACCCTTATACTGATTGTTGTTCTGTGCCTGATTTCCACCCCATGAGAAATTAGGATGGTTTTTCCAATTTAGATTTTAAGTGTTACCAAATTTTTGTTGTCCCTAATGATTAACATTACCAATATAATTAACAGAATCTGGATTAATTGCACATGAATCTGCTGCATGCTCACTACTACTACAAACTCCATATTACATATTTGCCTGTTGAACTATATTTGCTCTTGCTGCCAGCTGTGCAAACACTAACTTCATACTGGTGAATTGATCAGTAATCTGAGTTTGTAGTACAGCAAGTTGAGCTAATAACACAGTAGACTGATCTACTTCTAATCCACCTGTGACCTTCAAAGGATCACTCTTCGAGTTAGCATGCCATCCAAGATTCCCTTATGAAATTCAATTTAGCAGTGTGTATAATTCATTATATGTTTTCTCAAGAGCTTGTCCCCCAGCTACTGAATCCAAGAGAATCTTAGTATTTAGGTCCAACCCCTTTACGAAAGTATGAACAAGAACACTATTAGAATGATGATGGTGAGGGAAATTTATTAGCATCCCCTTAAATCTCATCCAAACTGGGAAGAGATTTTCTCCTTCTTTCTTCCTGGAAACTAAAAATCTCACTTATCAAACATGTAGTCTTCCCTGATGGAAAAAATCAAATAAGGAACTTCTGAGCCTTATCTTCCCATGACATAATGAAGAGTTATGGTTCAACATGTAACCACCTCTTCGCTTCCCCAATTAAAAAAGGGGGAAAGAGAGTCAGTCTGACATAGTCAGTTTTTACTCCTGTAGGAATGTAACTATCACTGATTTCCAAGAAGGTCTGTATGTTCTACTGTGGGTCTTTATGTGAAAATCTAGCAAATTCCCTGGCCGAAATCAGCAACTGCACTATATTTTGCTTTAATTCAAATCTACCATCTAAATCTGGCTTGTAGATGTTATTAATAGCATGGTTCATGAGTGGGATTGGAACTTCACGAACAGGTCTAGCAGCTAATTGAGCAGGAGCAACTGGAATCACCAAAGATGGAACACGTTCGTCATATGGATCAACTGGATCAATTGGATCAAATAGACTTGGATCTCATTATTCTGCCATCTGAACCTGCTGAATTGGATAATGAGCTCGTCTCCTCTATTGAAATGCTACTTCTGGTTTCGAATATGGCTCTACCAACTCTCTATCTCTTGCCAGTCTTGTATTCAGCTAATCATACAATAATCAGCCATTAAGATCAAGTCATTAACACAAAACAAATTATCAAAAACCTAAAATTTATAAAATTACTAATTATAATAGTCCCCAACAACGGTGCCAAAAACTTGTTGCAGTCTAATGCATACACAAGTGGACGTGATCGTACAAGTAATAAAGTGACTACAATAGTTGTAGAAATTCAACCAACTTTAGTATTTTTGACAAGAATGCATTAAGTGTTTAAGGTATCAAGGTGATTCTGAAAATTCAAAGTAAAATATAAATAATTAAGAGATAACAATATGAGACAATAACAACGTAAGCAGGGGTTGTAAACAATATTGGTGAGAATTCCAGGGTTGAGACACTTTTGATAATCTTACAAATCTCTATTCTTATTGTAGTTTAATTGATTATCGAGTTATTGATTCGCAGGGTTTATAGTATGATCATGGTCTCCCGACCACTAATCTTCTACCTAACTTGGATATTATAACTAGATCATTGAGTGGGAATGCAATAATCCAACAAGATGCATGAAGTTATCTTCCTGCAAGTGAACCAAACAAGGCTTTTAGGTATATCCCTATCCTAGATGCTAATTCACATCCCTTATTTGATAAAAGAATGAGAACCTTGCTCCTTAATCTCTTCATTCTATCCTATGATTCTCCTCCCGAATTCACATAGGAATATAGGTATATTCTAATAGTGGTCAGTCATCAAAATAGTAAACACAAGAGATTAATAACAACCCATACGATAATCTAACAATAAACTATGATAAAGAATATCAAAGTACAATAATGTCTTCGGCATCAAACCCAGAAAAAGGATGTTTAGACACTCATTTTTCAATTCAACATAAAAAAACAAGTAATTAAACATACCATACAGTAATCATTGATTAATAAAGTTGTAAGGAACCCTAAGAGAAATATTGAAAGAGCTTATGCCTCTGCTGTACGTTCCAAAGTAGTCCCACTTGTCTCTAAGTGTTCCATTTATAGTCCGATGAACTTGGCCTAGCTGAGAGCCACCTCCTCATCGTAATGGTATTACCAGTGTAGAATTCCCCACGCCACATTGCATTTTGTATAGGAAGAGGTCCGTTCCGCTATACATTTCACATTGGAAGATGTCTGCGTAGCGCCTATTTCGTGGACCCTCACTAGAATTGTTGCTCACAATTTTGACTAAAGCAAAAAATACTCTTCAACTAGTTGCTCCTCTATGTTCTTCATCCTTCCAAGCATGCTCTCAAAACTCATTGCCAGAGTTATTTCCACTCTATAAAATCAATCTCCAGCATCAATCATCTCTTGCTTCCCGTTATGCATTCCATTGAGCCAAAACTCATCAACAATCCATCCTGCATTAGTAATCATATCCATTAGCTCAAAACATACAATTCCATACCAAACACAATAAAAATACATATTTTAGATCATAGAACAATGCCTATTTTTGGTGAATATTGGCACTTGGACATATAAATACGCCCAGGATTAGAAACCTAACATCAATAAACTAGAAATACATAAATACATCACAAACCATATATAATAGCACCTTAGTTCAACATGATCCCAAGACAAGGAAATTTAGCTTATCATGAAGTAAAGAGAAAGAAATATACCATAAGGTTCATTAAAAATATCCATAGTTATGGAGGATAAGAAGATTCTTCAAATTACACTCCAATTTCAACGACTCAACTTGGAAAATTCAAATACAAAAGTTTCCCCAATTAGTAGGGTTGCAAAGTTTCCAAAGTTCAATTGTTCAAAGTGTAAGATGCCAAATAGGAAAGAGTTTTAGTATTATAAATGATTAGGGTCGGCGGGGTAGAATGATAGAACTGCCCCTAGGCATCAAATCCATCTAGTCGAGATCATTGCAGCTTGTCCGCGATTACAACTGTCGCATCTACACTAAGAATACTGAGATCATGGACCTTTGACCAATCTTGACTGACCGCAATCGTGGCCCTCAAACTCCAATCACGATAACCAAGACTAAATTCTTCTCCAGATCTTCTAGCTGCACTTCTCTTCTCTTTTTGATCCTTTTCAGCTCAAATTCATATCTTTCATTCTCATCACCTGTAACCCTACAAAATATGGAAATTAGTTCATTTAATCACAAATTTGTCTGGTTCATACATTCAAATCATAGTAGCGTGCATAAATTTTGAATGCAAATGAGTGGTAAATTCACCACGCATCAACACCCCTAACTTAGACCTTTGTTTGTCCTCAAGCAACACTACTTCTTACTCAATGACACAATGCAAATTTAAGCCCATTTAGAAAACCCAATGATCACAATGACCTCAAACTTGATTGCTACCACAAGTGGCTCTTCAAACAGGAGCAAAGCTATTGTCATGACACCCCTCATGATGAAATACAATCTCAAAGACGCAAAGAACTTTAAAGAGTAACAATGCAGTGATAACTAATACTCTAAAAATAACTCTCTATTGACCTCAACTCCATTTTACTCCTTTTTGCCTCATTTTTCAAAAGATGACAATATAACCCACCTCAAATTATTCATATTCGTCCTCACAAGAAGGATATCCCATACACATCAAATTATCTAATATGTAACAAGTGGATTAAGTATGAAACTCTCTCTCTTACAAAGACTCTCGATGCTAATAAGTACCATGCCATAGGCTTGCCCTTTTCTTTAATCATCACTATAATTAATACACTTAGTTGGAGATGTCGAAGGGATTTATAAGCTTGTAATATAGGTTCAAGGAAGGGTAGGATATCATTTAGGAAATAAGTGGTTACACCCTCCTTGAACATCAACGTCACACTATTCTATCCAAGTTTGTACCACATGCCACTTTTTTTATTTTCACACTTTAAACATGCCTATTTTAGCTACCTTTATTTATCCAACTTTTTGAAGGCATATTTCATTAGCTTATTTCTTTTTTAATCTATGTGTCATTCTTTTTCTCATCAATCCTTTCTTTTTCACTTGTTTTCATTACTTAGCTCATAAGCATCCACTTACACTACCATGGCCCAAAGTCGACATTTTCAAACTTACCAGCCCCCCAACTTAGGCATTTAGCCTCAATTTTCATTTTGCATGTTCAAAGAGAGTAGGGTTTAAGAGAGGGAAAAACTTTGAATGGATCAAGCTGTGCAATATGGTTGCCAAGGAATGGATCAAAGGCTCAAATTGGGTGACTAAGGGTACTATCCCAAGTATGGGTAGGCTATTTAGGATAAAGTGGGTTCCTATGTTCATAAAGATGGCCTTGAATTATTTCACCAACCAAGCATAATCAAAATTAGCCTTGAGAAACAAACGGGTCAAGTTATAGATGGTACACAGATGCATGATATTTAGATAAAAATGCTCACCACACATGGTATGAAAACTCCTCTAAGGGGCTCAATTTCCCTTCCTACTAGAGATAAAATGAAGTAACTATAAATTTCTACAAGTCAAAACTTTGGAGTCACAAAAAGAGGTAAAGTATTGTTACAAAGGTGCTCACATCCGTGCCTATTATTTTTCAAATTTTTTTGGATGGAGGAGAGTGTTTACTTCACTTCACATTTGCAAAACGTACAATTTGCTAGTTATGGCACAAAACCAAGATGACGTCTTATATTTCGCTTTTATAAGGGAAAAAAATATGGCTACTTAGATTTCACCATAGGTATAAGAGCGGTCCCAATCTACAATGCTACAGGTACTCAGATTTTCCTTGCATTTATAGCTACGACGCAATGGGTACTAAAACTTTACCTATATTTATGGATCAAAACCCAATCGCGATGATTTTCCCTTAAGAATGTCATCACTCAATCTATCATAGATAAATACTCGTCAAACAAATAACTAACCAATTAATCCATAAAACATGGGCACCATCAGAGTGCCAAAATATTACAACCCAAAATAAAAATAAAAATCATCAGAAATCATCCAAAATAACATCAAAATATCCAAAAATATCTAAATAATACATACCCAAATGAGAAATAATATGGAGAAAGGCACCCCCAGCTAAGAAAATTGTACAGTTCTTACTGCATAAAAAATAAAGCACAAAAAGAGATAAGGGTGCTACTTGAAACCATATCACGAGCTGCTCTCTCCCTCAGACACTGTATCATCTCCATTAGCATTAGAACTATTTGAACTAGACCACTCAGCAGGGGCCTTATCATCGCTCTTCACTCTACAAGAAGGTAGTGTGTCTCAGGGTTTTAGGACCTTCTACAGGAGCTTTACTCCCTTCTACATCTTGATAAAGAGCTTGTCCCTTTTCTTCTACCTTATCTTTAACTTCTTATGGGAATCTCTAAGCTTTCTGTGAGACTCTACCAATGATGAGTATACCTTCTCAAGCCTAGAAATGGTGGCTCCCTGTATTTTTTGGTCCTCTAAATACTTCTCATAATATTATCGAACCACATATAAATGATGGGTGGTGGAGGGCTCTCCCGACCCCTAGTGTAATCCTGACACAAGCTCTCTAATGGACCTCAAATAAACACCTATATCCTTAAGACTTTTGGGCTAACTATTGGCCCAGCCGTGTTTATAGATTTGATGAACCATGTATTCAAGACTTATTTAGATTCCTTTGTGATCGTGTTTATTGACAACATACTTGTATATTGGAGTAGTAGATACGAGAATATGTAGAATTTGAGGACCATTTATGGATGGCCTACAAGACTCAGGCTCCTTACATGTCGACCTACCCAAGTCGATCTTCCTCTTCTTGCTCTTGCTTGGTGCTCTCTTACCTTAAATTTTTAAAGGATAGATGAGGGTTCCAGGGTGCACCCAAGTGTCATAAGGGTACTCTACAATTCCTTCTCACCTACTCAACTCAGTAATTAAAGAGGGGAATAAGAGATATATACCACCATGGTTCCTTAAGAACTTTATGTCTAAGATTTTAAGTCACCCAATATTTAGAGAAATGCCATCTAATATACAAGATACCATCCTGGATCATAAATCTATAACTTCTGTCATGTGGGTGCAAGGAGAGACCCGACTACAAATGATATTCAACCAAACCCGGGCCTCAACAGTGAAGTCATTTATTAATATGTTCCTATTGATAGGTGCCCAAGAGACTTTCTTTTTCGGACATAGCTTCTCCACCATCCAGCTTTTTGGCTCACATATTTTTGCTTCAAATTCACCCATGTTTGGATTCAGGAGATCGTATATGTCATTAATTTGTTCCACCCCAAATTTTACCTCCTTTTCATGAATCCTAATAACTGGGTCTGAGAAAAATACTATGCTCAGATTAGCATAGAACTCCTGTACCCACTTCTTATTTGCTCGACAAGGATTAGGGGCAAAATATCTCCACTCAATGGCTATGATCCTATCATGAAATGCTGAAAGCTTTTCCGGCACCTTCTTAAACATATACCCCTCTCCGGAAGCAACTTTGTCTTTAGATGCTCATCTTAGTATTAGTTGTGACACTTAAGAGTCATGAATAAGAGTTGGTCATAATTTTCCATAATGTAAACCTAAAACACATGAGACAACACAACAATATTTATCATCAACATTTTCATGCATGAAATAGACTATGGTGTCCAATAAAGCTCATAGAATGTTTACATGTTGGTGTTTGGACAAGAAATGGAGGTGTAGGATTTTGGGCCCAGGCTGAAATTCAGCTTCAGGTATGGCAATCATCGGTCACTAAGACATGATCGCGGTGTTGCTATCGCAATCCAATGAACGCGATCGTGGTAATCGAGAATATGCCGGACTAAATTTTTCAATAGTTCAAAATTCCAATTTTTGGGCCAAATCATGTTCCAAAATAGTAAATTATCACTAACAACATTGAACAAAGTTCCTAAGTATTCGATCATGCCCTTAAAATATGGAAACAACTAGTTACAGACTCATTTGTGAATTTGATCGAGCACTTGGTGTGCATACTACATTTTACTCAAATTCAAACACAATTTGGGTACCCAACACTTTCCATATGTGTGCACATCATTTCTAATAGCTAATGACCATGCAAGTCCGATTCAAGAAAGATTTAGCAACGAAAAGCGTAGTTTTAGGACTTACTTATAACATGCATTCTATGGCCTATTTTCAACAACTAAAGTATGAATTCAAAGAACTTCCCGGAGGATTTGATGCAATATGGATGCTACAATGCTTTTGTATGACCATCTTTTGACTAGGAGTGGGTACAATTTGAGAGAGAATTTAGAGAGGGAGTGTAAGCAAATGGCAGACTAATTGGCTTTTTACAAAAATTTGACTGCGATCACGGTCAAGTGTCCGCGATCATTAACAAGTTGATAACCACGATCGTAGAAGAACGGGGTCCATAATCACGATAATTAAGGTCATTTCTACACATCTATTTTCCCCTATTTAGCTTTTTACTCCATTTTGACACAGTTTCCACTGTTCAGTTTATCATGCAAAAATTTCACACTTTCTCCTTCTCAACTCAATCAAAAATTCTCAAAAGTGCCAAAAATGTATGGATTAATCAATGACAACATTAAAATATATGCTACTAAATTAAAAACAAAGGATACGAGCCACTTTAGTGGCATTTATGGGTTTCCTCCCATATGGCACATTAGTTATCATCATGGCACGACGTCCTTCATCTTTTTCAAGTTGGATCCTTAAGGGATCCATCATTCACTTTCTCATCTTCAACATCAGTAACCGTTACCACTTGAAGATCCATGGGTTGTTTCCTTATTTTGCATACCCATAAGGAAACTTTACCATCATGAACTCTAAAACTTATATCCCCTAACTCTAAATCAACAGGTCTCTTCCGGTAGCAAGGAAAGGTCGACCAAGGATAATAGACACCTCTTGGTCCATCTCATAATCGATCACCATAAAATCTACCGGAAGGATGAATCTATCCATTTTCACCAACACATAAAAAAAACACTCTTTATGTGTACCGATGATGCATAGAATTGTAAAAATCCCAGGGTCTTCCTTCTTTTCTGCTATTGCACTACTCATGATAGCCCTATACCTATGGGTGAATTCAATGGTGTCACCTTCAACAAGCTTCTTCTTCAACATCAATTTCTTCATAAGCTTAACATACCTCAAAATCTATTGGATAGCTTTAAGAAATAGAATATTAATAGAGAGGTTGCAAAGTTTAGCCATGAATTTCTTGATCTTGTCACTCTTCTCTTTTCTCTTAATACTTTATGAAAATAGAGGAGGAACTTCCATGGTGGTAAATACATCACCTTGTGGCTTATTATTTTTATCCAAATTCTCATCAATCCTAAATGGTTCTTCTTAATCCCCTCTCCGAGAGTCCAAAATTCCTTCTTTTGACTCAACTATAAACTTTTTATTCATACTCATGTGATCAATCTCGGGATCTTTCTCACCCATATTCTCTCCCTCAACTTTCTTCAAATGATCACCAAGGGTCTTGCCACTCCTAGTGATTATTTCCAACACTTGAGCATCATTTTTTAGGTTCACAACAATGTCACTAGGAAGGCCCCCCTTTTGCATAGCATTTAGTTGGGTGGAGATTTGTCCTATTTGCATTTCTAATTATTTAATTAAAGTAGAGAAGGTCACAACCATTTGGTTGATTTTCAAATATTTATCTTTCCGTTCACGGAACATCTTGTCCGTTCCCTCTACTTTTATCAAAATACTTTCCAAGACATCTTCGGTTATGTATTTGTCGGGGTCAAGAAGATTTGCTTCATTGATCTTTGCACAGTCATGAGGGGGCACATAGCGATCATAGTCACGATCTCTATCCTTCAAATCATAGTCACAATCCCTATCTCTTTTTTTCCAACCTTGGTTCTCACCTTGCCTTTGATAGAAGGAGCGGAACCCCTAGAATAATTGGCCAAATACCAAATTTATTCATCAATCTTCTTGGCCTCTTCATCATCATAGGCCTTGGATTCCACGGAATTCACCGCTTTTTATGGGTGCACCAATCACAATTTTCCTTAGCAACTCCAATTAAGTCATTATTTTATCCATATTTTTCTCTCTCTTTATCTCTCTTCCTTTATTCCTTGTCAAAAAAGAGGTAGTAGGAGATTTTTTTGGTACGTCGGCATCACGTATGTGCCACCCCTAATTTTGCTTGGTAACTTTCTCAAGCAAATTTGTAGTTGCATGATAAGTTAACTTTGCTAGAGAGCCCCTAGCCGCTTTTTCTACCATGGTTTTGAGAGGATCAATATCCCCATAGAAGATTTGGAAAAGCATCTTCTCTGGGAAATTATGGTTGGGACATTACATTGGTTTCTTGTTAGATATTTCCCACACCTTGTACAAGGGTTCTCCATTCAATTGCCTAAAGTTAATGATTTCATCGCGCAATTGGAGCATCTTGGATGGTGGGAAATACCATTCAAGGAAGGCAATGGTAAGTTAATTCTATGAAGTGTTTAAACTAGCCGGGAGAGATCCAAGCCACAATACCGCCTCTCTCATTAGAGAGAATAGGAAGAGGCAAAATAGAATGGACTATTAGGTTATGTGTGAAATATCAAAAGGTCCACACACTTCTACGGAGTTATTTAAATGCAAGTTGGGGTCCTCATAAGCTTTTCCCCTAAAAAGTTCATTCTTTTGTAGCATATGCAACATGACGCTCGTAACATGAAATACCCCGTTCCATTGAGTAGGTGTGATATGGATGGCACTTGTATGCCCAACATCATTGAGTTGCTCCTCGTCATTAAGAGGACCATTGAAATACCTGTAACACTTGCATTGTTACTCATAATTCTGTGAATACTATAGAGATCATCTAAAAGGAAACAAAATAACAACCAAAATAAATACATACCACTACGGCTATACCCAAAGTAAAAACTAACACCGCACAAGTGAAAACAAGATTTCACTCCCCAAAAATGGCGCCATTTAGATTAACTCTCACCTATACCATTTAAATTGGTAGAGTACGATTGTTGTCAATGAATTAACTTACGTTAATGTCAAATCCACGAGAACATAAATTAGCTTTCTAGTCCTATGTGTGTTAATAGTTACTAAAAAGATACCCATAATGTAAACAAAGTAAAATACATGATTTAAATTGGGGATTGGTTTAAAACAAGGATTAATCAAAGTCTAATCAAAACAACAAACTAAGGCAACACTTATGATTGAAAATTCAATATGAGAAGGATCTTGGGATTAAGTCTACCTAAGGGAAAGTTATGCATGGGAACATAATGATTCGATATAAATTCTAGTTATTAACAATATGGTAGGCTAGGTTAAAAGTTCTTAAGGATTTTTTGCCAACAAAGCATCAATAATATCACTTATTGACCCTTTCGAGTACCTAACAAGTGTGTCAATTAAACCCACCTAATACCTCAATTGGGCATCCTTATTTCTAAGAAGATGCCCAAGATATAGCTAACTTTCTACTCACCCTTATTTCTAAGATGGAAAAAAGACAGCCAACTACATCCATTATTTCCACTATCGCTTTGTCACTTATATCCCTCTTTTAAGGATGATATGGGTTGCAAAAATTTACCCACATCCCTTTTTCAAGGATGATGTGAGCTTTTAAGAAATTAGGGTTTTCACCCACAATTCTATTTTGGGTGTTTGGGGTTTTCACCCACAAACACCAACTAATTAGATCAAGAAATAGTGAAATCCATCATCAATAAATTAGTATCTACATAAATACATCACAACCAACACATAATTGCACTTTAGTTAAACATAATTCCAAGACAAGGAAATTTCGCTACTCATTAAGTAAAGAGGAATAAATATACCCTAAGGTTCATTCAAAATATCTATAATAATGGAGGATAAGAAGATTCTTCAAATTACACTCCAACATCACCAACTTAACTTGGAAAATTCAAATACAAAAGTTTCCCCAATTAGTAGGGTTACAATGTTGTCAAATTTTAATTGTTCAAAGTGTAAGGTGCCAAATGGGAAAGGCTTTTAGCATTATAAGAGATTTGGGGTCAGTTGGGTAGAATGATAGAATTACATTTCAGTGCGGGCTGCGAGAGTGGTACCAAATCAAGGCAAACTCTGAATACTAGATATGACCTTAAAATAATAGGGGGTAAGGTAGGATAGTAAGACGATGGGGGATAAGATTCATCATTGAGAGGGAAAGAGCCTAAATCACCAACTAAGCCCCTAGTCATAAAACTTGTGTACCCAAGATTGCTATAGTTTGTCCGCAATTGCAGCTACCATGACCGCACTAATAATACCGCAATCGAAGACCTTTGACCAATCTTGACTGAACTTAATCACGACCCTCAGGCTGCGATTGCGATAACTGAGACCAAATCTTCTCTAGGTCTTGCAGTTGCACTTCTCTTCTCTTTTTGATCCTTTTCATCTCAAATCCACATCTTTCTTTATCATCAACTATAAGCCTACACAATATGGAAATTAGTGCATTAAATAACAAATTTGTATCATTCATGCATTCAAATCGTAGTAGTGTGCATGAATTTTTAATGCAAATGAGTGGTAAATTCATCACTCATCAGATATTCCACCTTTAAATCATCACTTTTTCCCTTCAAATCAAGCTAAGGAGGTGAACACTATTTTGTTTCACTTCATAATTAATCTCTTGCAAATTACCTTCCCAAAAATTCAAAATTGAATTCTTGAAACTTTAATTGAAGAATCCATTGGAAACTCCTAATTCTCGACAATAAAAATGGGGCCTTTGTCTTTCACTTTGGACATCGGGAAATGGACAGAGAAAATAAACATTTGGGTATTCAAAATCCACTTTAATTGCTTTCTATTTACTACTCTCTAATTAGCTTCGTTATTCTTGGAATACTTTGATTCAAAGCAGGAGTCGAAGTCGAAATTGCTAGTTTGGAACTCGACATTACATTGGACGTCCTCAACCGCTTCTCAACACAAGTTGAATTTTTATCCTTTTTTACTTTATTTTCTTTGTTTTAATATGTCCCTAATGAATTCCTGAATAAATTGTATATGTGATTTATCATTCCATCTTTATTTTATTGTTGTCTCCCTGCAAAAATTTTATTATAATACATTGTCTCCATCTTTTATTATTAGTGTTATGCAACTATTTTGGTTCCTAGATGTAAAGATGTTTGATACCAATTTTTCTCTATTTTTTCAGTTTTGTACAATATGGGGGCTTTAATTTGCATAAGGTATAGTTTGAATTGTATGCAAATTTTAAAACTCTTCATAGTATTAAGGTAATTCAAATATGATTGTAAATCATAACACTGATCATAGTCATGTATTTCTCTTTTCTCAACTCTTTTTGAATATGATTATGTAAAGTATAGTGCTTACTTAATATATAGATGGTTTGTAGCGGTATTGAACCAAAATGCTCATCCCCTTCCTTACTGTTGGTAATGTGAACATAATCATGTGTATAATTTTGTTTCAATGTCGACTAAGATAAATGTGTTCCACATATTTTCAAGATGCTATAACCCTTCTTTAGCTTTACGTTGAAATTCTGATTATGGAGGCTGATTTATGAGCTATTGTGTTTCTTCTTATACTTCTCCATATTTCTGACTTGGTACTGAATGAGTAGGGCTGTTTGATACCTAATTGTGCATTTGAAAGTGTTGGCAGTCTTTGTAAATATGAATTGTCAAATTCGGCTTTTATAAGAATCTCAACCCCTGCTCTTATTTGTTCCAATCAGATCGATTCTCGAAAGGTTATTATATATTAACCATTCTAATCTAACAGTGGATTAAAAAGGTCTTGAACTATTTTTTTTGCATGAGTATTTTGATCAAGTTTGTTGAACCTATGCATTTAAATCGAGTTATCCGTCTGTTTTTGAAGTATTGTCAAAGTTGTCCATCTTTCTCATGCCGGTATTTCCATGTTCTTTTGAAAATCAAAAGTGTGGTTTTGTCTTTGATGTATGATTGGGGGAGACCTATTATGTGAAACTATGCTCCTATTTTTATTCAGTTAATGTCTAGTTATTGATACAAGAAAACCAAGGCACACACAGAATTGGCTCAAAACAGTCCAAACAAACTCCAAAAATAGTCAACTAATTCAAAGAATCGAGGACCCTTTTGAAGACCACTCTCGGATTCAAGAATGAAATATAAGAAGGATAATATAACTAGGTGTTTGACACCTTTTTCAGCCAATAATAAACTAAGTTAACAACATAAGATGAAACAACAATGAGAACAACAACAACAACAACAAAAATGGCTTCACAATACAAGATACAAAACGGATACAAGATTACAAAAGAAAAAGGATAGATATATAGACCACATGAAGGTATAATATTAATAACCCAATAATGGTAAATCTTGGACCCTTAACACTACAAACAATAATAAACCTATCTCTTACAAAGACACAAGATCAGAATCCACCTCATAAGTATCAATGTTTCCAAGCAAATGCAAACACAACTGATTCTACACTTGTCTAAGCCCTAATTTCGGTTTTGGGTGCCTCAAGGAAAGAGGACTTGGGTTTCTTTTTCTTGTAAGACATACAATTTCATTCATAAACTAATTAAATAAAACCCTACATGTTCCTTATATATATTAAAAAACAAATAGAAGTTAAAATGACCAAAAAGGCCCTTCAAGAATGGGCTGCCCCTCTAGTGTATGGAGTGGGCTGTTTTGGTGTGTATTTGGGCCTTTAATTACATTTCTCTTGCATATACACTTGGTTGCTTTTAATGCACACCCACATAAGTTTATTTCCATGATTATTCTCGTATCATCCTCTCCATCTTGGGAAGAACTTGCCCACAAATTCACAGCTTCACTTCGTTCAATTGGCCACTTCAAAAACAAGCACTCAAAATAGTCCTCAAAACATGAAGAACCCGAGAGCTCAATATGAATAAGTCTCAGCCAACATCTTTATTTTAAACCTCAA
Source organism: Capsicum annuum (assembly GCF_002878395.1). Classification (NCBI taxonomy): domain Eukaryota; kingdom Viridiplantae; phylum Streptophyta; class Magnoliopsida; order Solanales; family Solanaceae; genus Capsicum; species Capsicum annuum. The sequence continues at coordinate 125,947,048 of NC_061120.1, forward strand.
CTTTCTCTCCATCTTGATACTTGGCTTCAATTTTATCCGACTCAAGTCTCCTTCCATCATATAAGCATCATCATAGACTCCATATACTTCATCATATCCCTTTCTTCCATACTCCTCTATATAGACATATCAATTTTGTGGAAGTGGAGTTTCGATTGATGAGGCTATTTTGGTAATGTAGAGCTTTAGTTTTGGAGCTTGGATGGGAGGGAATGGGTCTCCAAGTTATTCTTATGGGACTTGATCAACTTACGGGAGAAGTGATCTACCTTGTTCTCGATTTTGAGGGTAATTAGTAACTTGGCTCATCGCATTTTATGGTTTACTTGAAGGGTTGACTTTTGTATGCAATGTCTCGGGGGAAATGGTGATGGAAGGGTTTTGTACATGACCACTTGAGGAAACATGGAGTTGAGGAGTAGATGTACGAGAGTTCCGTCGACTCTCTATTCGATCCAACCTCTCATTCATAGTAGACATCTCTCCTGGGATTGAGGACATAGTCGCGAGCATACTTTCCATTCCTCAGTTGATAGTTTCAAGTTTTTCCAATACAGCACCAAGATCATTGTTGTCCATTGTATCCAAGAAGTTACCTACAAAACAATAAACAAGTTAGTTGTTCAAAGAATGGTCCTCACACTCTCTTTTTAATCCTTTGTCCATCGAATTTTCTCACTTTTGATCTCACAATTATTACAAGTTTGCTTGTAATCCATGAGACACTGCGAGGTGAACCGAGTGTGTACAATGACTCAAAAGAATACAAACACACAAAGAAACATAAACACAAAAAAAATGGTTTCAAAACCAACTCACAATCTAGTAAATTTCACTAGTTTGTAAGTTAGTATTGGAATCCACAAACGAAACTAATGAGACAACAAAATGAAACTAAAAGATCACAATTTGAGCTTAAAATTTTTGTGTGAACAGTAACTTGGGTAACGTGGCAGCACACCATTGGTCACGGCCCCACAATTAGTCACTAGTTGAAGTTTACAAAATTTAGTTACTATGTAATGGAAACAATTGGTTTTGAAGGGAAAGTATATGTGTTGAATTTCCTTTAAGTCTAATCTTCAAAAGGCAAGACTTGACTTTGTACAATTCTCACAAAACAAGGTCCCTTGAAACAAGAAAAAGTGGTTGAAAAGTAGATGTCAAGTCAAGTGATGGCTTAAGTCTTCTCACAAACAACTTTACAACTTGTAGGTTCACCTTTTTTAATCTATATTACACTTTTAGTTATCTTAAGTTGTAAGATGAGATGAAGAATAAGATGAACACACAACAATCCTTCAAGAACAACAACAATATTCATATATTCAAGACCCAACCGGCCACAAGTCACAAATTCTCGCCCTAGGTCCTTGTTCACAATACAACTTTAACAAGTTCAAGCTCAAATATAGATCTAGACACCTTTTAGTGTTAGTGAATCACGAAACTAACACAAGAGACAATAATACACACCAAAGGACTACTAGATCTAGACTCTATAAGAAACCTCGACTAAGATGAACAACAAGAAAAACACTTTCAAGGCCAAGAACAACAAGAACACCAATTTTTTTTTAAATTTTCTTAGCAATAAAACCCAAGATTGGTATTGTAAGAACAACGCCAAAGGTGGATTTTATACCAAATGATACAACCAAAATAAGGAACACACGGAATTGGCTCAAAAAAGTCCAAACACACTCCAAAAATAGTCCACTAATTCAAAGAATCGAGGACCCTTTTGAAGACCACTCTTGGATTCAAGAATGAAATACAAGAAGGACATTATAACTAGGTGTTTGAAACCTTTTGTAGCCAATAACAAACTAAGTTAACAACGCAAGATGAAAAAACAATGAGAAAACCAACAACAACAAAAACGGCTTCACAATGCAAGACACAAAATGGATACAAGATTACAAAAGAAAAAGGATAGATAGATAGACCACATGAAGGTATAATATTAAGAACCCAATAAAGGTAACTCTTGGACCCTTAATACTGAAAACAACAATAAACCTATCTCTTACAAAGATAGAAGATCAGAATCCACCTCCCAAACATGAATGTTTCCAAGCAAATGCAAACACAAGTGATTCTACACTTGTCTAAGCCCTAATTTCGGTTTTGGGTGCCTCAAGGAAAGAGGACTTGTGATTCATTATCTTGTAAGACTTACAATTTCATTGATAAACTAAGTAAATAAAACCCTACATGTTCCTTATATATTACAAAACAAATAGAAGTTAAAATGACCAAAAAGGCCCTTCAAGAATGGGCTGCCCCTCTAGTGTATGAAGTGGGCTATTTTGGTGTGTATTTGGGCCTTTAATTACAGTTCTCTTGCACATACACTTGGTTGCTTTCAATGCACACCCACATAAGTTTATTTCCGTGATTATTCTCGTATCAGTTATGTATATCTAAATAATGGTTTCCATAAATTAGTTGTTCCATCTTTGTTTTCCTATAACCATGGACAGAGAAGGGAGGTTTGTTTCGTTGAGATTAGTAATTAGAATTATGAATCCATTTATCTCTTTAATTATGTTCTGATTGGCTCATTAGTATTCATCTTTGGGTGTTCAAGCTAATTTCATTTATGCTTTACTCGAATTTAATAATCTTGTTATGAGTTAAAGTAGTTTGATAGTTTAGTGGGATGTCTCCACGTCAATAAAATAAATTCGATCACTGCAAAGTAAATTATAAAAATAACAGCAATATATCATTCTTGTATGCTCCTACGTGATTTTTGAAACAAACTGTCTTGATCTATGCTTTATTATGACTTAGTGCACTTGCTTCTTAGTCCAATTTTTCTCTTGTCTTGTATCATATACATTTGATCTTTATCTTTTCTTTTGTTTCATGGCTTAAGTCGAAGTTGGATTTTCAATTGAAATTCATTTTGATTCAAATATCGGATCAATATCTAAAAATCGTAGTGTTCTGGATCTAAATCGCTAGGAATCGATTCCTTTGATAGGAATTTATAATATCTTGTTCTTTACCTTCATTACTTCATTATTTGTATTTATTTCACAAACCTTTTATCATAATGTATATGTATTATTTTTATGTGGCTTGATTGAAGTTGATCAATGTTGTATTGTTTAGTTAAAGTTGTCTACAATTAGTTTTCCTCAGCTAATCTTTTGTATATTTGACGCTTACAGATTTAATCGTGAATCGATATCTTTTTAGAACAAAAGATGTAAATTTTGATTTCAAGTGCAATCTAAAATGGAAAATACATTTTTTGAAATTGAATAAAATGGTTAGTTGTAGTCTTCATTTTTTTGAATATTAATTAAAAGTTTTATCATCTTAATTATAATTTTTCAATAAATCACTAACAAACTTTTAATTAGTCGAACCATTTCAATTCGGCAAGTAAAACACCCATTAAACCATGATTTTTATTTAACTTAATATATTTCAAATATTTATTACTTTTTATATTTATTTCTTAATATTATTCCAAGTTTTCATATTTTTAAATCCTTCAAAACGCAAATTGTATATGCATTTATGCTATCATATGCAAGGTATATTTTATCACTATTATTATTATTATTATTATTATTATTATTATTATTTTAATATTATTATGATTTATACATTATTTAAACTTTATTATACATATAAACTTTACAATTACACTTTATTCCTCACTTAATTTTCAATAAAACTAAAATTTCACAAATAAAATAAATTTTCCCATCTTCTATTCACGTTCTCCTAAATATACATATATTTTTAGTTATAATAAATCCTTATGTACATTAAAATATGTTTTCCTTTACTTTATAACTTATTTATGTACTTAAATTCATCTACCCTTAAACATTTTTTCTTATAAAATTATAAGACTCTATAATTTCGAATATCTATTATTTCAATTGTGTTACCGTTAACTTTTTTCTCTTCTAATTTTCATGTTTTGAATACCGTTAGCTTTTTTCTCTTCTGATTTTCATATTTTGAAGCATACATATATATCTATAATTCTATTATATCCTTGTATATTTTAATGACAAATCTTATATACCTTGAGTATTTTCTAAACAATGATAATAATAATAATAATAATAATAATAATAATAATAATTATTATTATTATTATAATAATTATAATAATAATAATAATAATCATAAAAGTTTTTTGGTCACATTTTTAGCAAATTACGAAGAAAATATTTTTCAATTTTTTTTCTAAAGTTAAGTTTAAGGACTATCTTTGGATAGTCTCGGAGGAATGATTAACACGTTCCCCTCGAGTAACCAAAATCCTTACTAGAAATCTTATTTTTAAAAAGACAAAAAAATAGAGTTTTACATTATAAAATTGATTTTCCTAATTTTTCAAAAAATACTAGGTGGCGACTCAAAATAATTTTCAAAATTAGAGAGTCACGACCATTTAATGTTGTGTACTATTTCAATCAGTTCGAAATAAAGTATGTCAGGAGGGAGTTGAAACTTTTTGTGCTAAAATTCTTGGATTGGCTATTATAGGTCCCTTAGGTTTCTCTTAATTAAGAATTGTTGTTATTGCATTGTTTTGTTTCACCAAGAACATGTAAATATTCTAAGTTGAGGTGTTGATGTACCATGTTTTCACAACACTTTCAACATAGAAAACAAGAAAACTATGCTAAGTCGAAGGCTTGTTTATGTGTATGTGATGTGTTTATGGTAGTTTTAGAAGGAAAACAGGGTTGGGAAGTGAGCAAAAGAAAAAAGAATTAAAATTTCACGAAATGTTGGCATCTTAGGCTTGGCTATGACTCATTAGGCCACTCTACAAGTCGTAGCCAAGTTGTTACATTAATAGTGAGAGGGTGTTGAATATTAAAAATTTGGAAGTTGGCTATGGTTGCTTGCAAGAAGCCATTTGGAGAAGTGACGGTACATAGCATGACCCGTCGGAAGTGAGTTTCTCAAAAGTATTAAAGACGTGAAGTTTATGCTAGTGGCAACAACTATAGTCTTCAAGCTATCACTAGTGATTATGAGTGATTGCATAGACTCTTCTTGAGCAGATATGACCAAAGATATTAAAATTATAAAAATCAACCTAGTGGCAACGAGTAACCCAACAAGTCATTGATTGATCATATGAGTTGTCACCAATCCTAACTAAAGACAAGGCAATGGATGCCCAAAGACACACTATGAGTCGTTAGGTAACCATACGACTCATTTCCTGAGTTGTCACCGTTGCCAACCTTGCTATCCTATTTATTAGGACAAGATTCTTTTGTGTCCATAAATACTTTTATTCGGTTTTCTATTTTAGTTTTATGTTCTATCGCTACTTTTAAGTCACATACCTATTCTTGAGAGTAGTAAACATTGATTTTGAGGGTTTAGTTCATAGTTAAAATCTGTGGTCTTCATTTAATTCTTAGTAAGTGTATGATTATGTTAGCTCTTTAGAATTAGCATTGTGTTATTATAATCATAAGTTGATAAAAACCACAACTATGATTTTTGTAACCATAAAGGAATAATGAAGTAGGGTTCATAATACATGATGATTCTTAAAGAGTGGTGATTCTCAATGGATGTTTGGTGTGTATTGTTGTTCTCTTTATTTGATTGCTTTCTAATAGAGACATAAGTTAGTACTTTCCTTATCCTTACTATAAATGAAAGAAGGTTTAATGGATTGTACAAGATCATAAACAACGATACTTAGTGCTATCAACCTTCGATTAGTATCTTGAGTCGGTAAATTAGGATAACTAATCTAGGGTCCAAAATAGGGGTTAGTAGTGCAAAACATATAAAATGATAATACGTTATTGAGGATAGTCTTCTAATAGGAGCGTGAAGTTGTTTATATGAACATAACTTATTGATAATGCATGCCAAGGTATGACTAACCTACATAGTTATGAAGTTATAGGAAACACAGTCCTACTGTCCTTTATTTATTAATTACAAACTCAACGAAACTAGCAATTGTTACTTGTTGAAATTTAAATTCCAAATTTCTCACATTTTCTGTAAATAACTTACTGATGGTTTAAATAGATACTTTGATTGAAATTTTGGCCTATTCCTTTGAGATTGACTCCAACCTAGTTGGGTTCTATATTTCGTACAACAACCGCTTTATACTTCTCGGAAGGTGTAATTTCGGTGACATCGAGATCCTACAAAGTTAGGAAGTTATGGGAACACAGTCTTAGTGCCTCTCATCTATTGATTATAATCTTGAAGAAATTAGGAATTGTTACTTGTTCGATGATATAATTCAAAATACCCATTTACTGAAAGTTGCTTACTAATTACTTAGACAACCACATTAATTGAGATTTAGACCTATTCTTCATGGGATTGGCCTCAACCTAGTAGGATTTAATATTTGGTAAAATGATCTCTTTATACTTCGATTGTAAGATGTAATTTGGGTGACATCACTTAGCTAGTCACAAAAACACCAAATGAATATAAACATGTGTATGTCAGTATAAACAACATACAAAGTTAAGACCATGAATATCATAAATATAATAGTTAATAAATGATGACTAATAACAAAAAGTTCCACCTAGCCTCAATTGTAATGTAAATAAACATGTCACAACCCAAAAGTTTGGGTCATAATGGAACTTACCTCAGAACTAGCCTTAGTAAGTAAGCTGAAACCCATCCAAAAATGAAAAAAGTGAATAATAATAAAGAAACCCATTGAATGAGACTTCTAGAAAAAAGTCAAGATATAACATAACACATGAAACAATTTCAAACAAAATACATAAACCCCACAAATATTGTCATAAGTAGAAGAACATCTAATACATAGCTTGAAATTGAAAGATACAAATAAAGAAATGATAAAGATAGGTGGAGACTAGAACAAGGATCAAAGTGGGGAGTATTGACATCTAATTGTTTCCCTCCACGATTTTTAAAGTATAAATCTGCATAAAGTTTATCATTTGTAATAGTGATTATACATATTCATGTATACAAGATTGTGTAATTTCTTGTTACTTAAATAATTATTTATTCAAAAATTAGTTTTTAATCAAGAACTATCTTGAAAATTGGTTTAAACAAATAAATTTGAGTAAAATACGTAACTTGTTCTTAAAAAAGATATTCATAAAATATTCATTTAATTTTATTAAATTGAGAAAGTCGGGTTCAAAATGGTTAATAATTTATTTTAAATTTTGACTCAATTTAGTTAATTTATTCATTTTGGCCGAAACTTAAATCAAATTGTCCGAAATTGCAATGCAATTGAACAATTGATCAAATTGATTAAAATCCAAATACAATTGACTAGCCCAAACATATTAGACAATTTCATGAACAACCGAAATTCCTAATTATAAATCCTAACATTACCCACTATCCGACCCAATAATATTATCAACCGACCTGGACCAATTTCCTATTAACCCTTCTACAAAAAAATGCCCATAAGAATAATGAAAAAAAAATAAACAAGGATGACAATATTGATGATAGCAACATTCAACAGCAACGACAACCCATTAAACCCAAAGTGATGAAGAACCCCTATCCTCTCTCTTTCTCTCTTGGTTTCACATTGTTGCTCATTCCAAGCATGTCATTATTACCAAATATACCTATTTGGATTCCCCAAATCAATTTCAAAATTTGAATTCTCCAATTCATACGAGAGTCAAATGATTACAGCTAACAAAGCTTATTTTCTAAGCAATTCAAAATTTCCCCTAAAAAAATCCCCAAAACACTCCAAAATGCTTGTCCCACATAGCCAAATATTCACTAAAAAAGTCCCAATATGACCTTATAAGTACTCACTCAATTCCTTTATTAAGGGGTCAAAGGTGAACATTCTAGGCGATATTCAAGAGCGAAGACCCCCTAAGGTATATGATTTTTGGTTAAAGAAAAGAAGTTGTTTTGTTTCCAAAAAAATCCAATAAAAGTCGTTGGAGCTCAAATTTCTAGACTAAAAATTTAATTTCATTCTTGTCGTGGCAAAAACTCTGATGGCTCGATGTCTTACTTTGTTGCTCCAAAAAAGCTACACAACCCTCAGTCACATTTTTAGTTACCGTTAAAGGTGCTTCTTTGTTTTAAGTAATATATTATCTTTAGTCATTGGAATATTGAACTATAATGACTCAAAATTTCATGACACTAAATTAGGAGGTAAAAGTTATACCTAAACTCCCCTTAGCTAACATTTGAGATTCAAGGCTTATCTAGTTTTGACTTAAAATTAAGGTTGTGGTATTTGAATGAAATTTGGTACTGATATGATTAATAATAAGATTATGATATAATTATTATATAGACAATGTGCATAAAATACATAACAATTTTCGTCACATAAAATAGAGCTATAGAACTCAAGTTATAGTGTTTATTGTAGATGGGTTAGTTTGCGTTATTGAGATACATAGTATGTGTTGCAAAATAAGGAAAATAGAAAAGAAGTCTCTAGTTTCTAACTTATACCATTGCAAAAGTACCACAATAGTAGTTAGGGAAATGATAACAATGACCTTCAGTAAAGAAGGCATAAACTGCAATAATAGAAATTTAACCGTTGCAGCTATACCAATACAATGGTAATAATCAATTACAGCAGTAACATGCCATAAAATATTAGTTTTTAAAACTCAAAAAATATTTTCATTCCCCACTTTTCAAAAAATGCAATCGGGCACTAGGGATAGGTGATAAATCGTTAATTAGACGACTTGTTAGCACCTTTTAAGCTTAAATTACCATGATTTTATATTGACTTGATATTAATCTCATACTTAAATCTTATTTGAGTAGGTAAAGGTTGAAATATGAGGAGGATGTTCAAATTAACAAGAGGTTAAATATGACTGAAATAAGCCCAAAGTGAAGGACTAGTGCTTTCCATTGAAGATTTATTGAAAATCAAAATGTGGATCTATATTCCCTTTATTTTTCATGGATTAATTTAATGGAAACTTTGGTATTCTTTACTTTCTCTCTCTATGATTAGCTAATTCTTCATTCTTGGGGTTATGATTGAATAAATTATGATTAGTGGATAGGTGTTGTTTATTTATCTTTATAATTAGCTATTTGATATGGATTTTGTATTTATTCTATGTTTTAACTAATAATTAAGGGTTGCAAACCCCAATTACCTTTTGACCCATATCATCCTTGTCAGAGGGAGTATAGGTAAGGAATAATATAAGAAATAACTTGAATTATTTCATTTAATAGCATCTCCTAGACATAAGGATGTTACTTGAGGCCATGGATTAATGAGATTATTACACTTATAAGGTGTTCTAAATAACCCATTTGTGAAATTTGGTGTTTAGTTGAAAAATTGACACTAATACCTCTAAAGCTAGTGCTATTCATATTCCACGGGTGGGCAAAAATGAAGTGTTTAACATTACTTGAATGATGCTTTATTTTCTTCCAATGAAAGGGTTATTTGGAGGTCAACCACACGAGGATACCAATTTACACTTAAAATTTTTATTAATATGTGCTCTCTAACATAGCCCAAGTATATCAAGAATTAATACATTTTCATCTTTTCCTATTCTTATTGATGGGAGAAGCAATATTATGGTTGCGGTCTTTTCCCATGAGATCTATCACTTCATTGACTGAGCTCACAAAATATTTTTGGTTAGGTACTTTCCTCTTTCTTGGATATTGCAACTAAGGGATGAAATCATTAACTTTTGCCAAATTAATAGTGAACCATTATATGAGGCTTGGAAATGATTTAATAATAAGATAATTCTATGCCCAAATCATGAGGTTCCAAATAAAATGCTTATTCAAATTTTCTATAAGGCATTGGATCAATAAAACAAGACGGTAGCCAATAATGCGGCCTGTGGATCTATTGTCAAACAATATTATTGTGGTGAGACAACTTTGTTATATCAAGTAACCAAGTAAAGTAGGTTGGCACACAAGAGATACCGAGGTTAAAGTGATAAATCCTTCTACATATTTTATAAGCCAAGAACAAATAAAAAAGGAAGAGAAAATAGATGAGAACATGGCTAAAGTGATGACTCAACTTGATCTTCTCACCAAGCATGTAATGGGAGATCGTTCTAAGAAAGTTCAGTTCTTGTTAAACAAAATAGGGGAGGGGGTGTTCCCTCTCTACCTATCAAAGGCAAGGTGGAAATTAAGATTTGAAGAAAAGGCATTATGATAGAGATCAGGATTAGAAATATAAGGATAGAGACTATCAACGGTATGCACCTCCACATAATAGATCCAAGGGTAAAGAGTCAAGCTTCATTAACTTGGAGAAGTTCAAAAGTGAAGATTTCCCTGCTCTTATCTTAATAGGTGTTGAAGAAACTGATAAGATGGTAAGAGATAGATAAAAAGTGATTTCTCATAAATCAATCAAATGGTGACATCTCATTTGACCTATATCAACCAACTTTAAACTTAATTGTGTTAAACTTCAGTTTAACTTAATGCAAGGCCAAAAGGTGGATTGCCTAGTCACACAATTTTAATGCTAAAAATGATGCTCACGTCATGGGTATTGTCACGATGAGTGGTTAAACTCTTTGTAAATATGTTGTTGATCTTGATGAACACCGTAATTAAAAGGCAAATGATGAACAAGCTAATAAAAAGATAAAGTGGCTAGAAAATTCAAATGATGATGTTCCAAAGCCTAATGAGCCAAATGTTGAAAAGCCAAAGGTAGTTGAAGAAAAGGATAAATGTGAGGAAGCTCCTAAAGCTATTGATGGTGATGCTCCAAAATAGGATAAAACTTCAATTGTTCCATTTTCACAAATCAAAATTCCTCCCCCATTCTAATAAACGTTTAAGAAGAAAGTTGATGATCCTAAGTTCAAGAAATTCCATGGAAAATTTAGCAACCTATCAGTGAATATTTATTTGTTAGAGGCTTTACAAGAGACGCCTGTGCATGCTAAATTCATGAAATAAATGGTCACAAAGAAACAAGTGATGGAATTTTAAACTATTGAGGTAACGTGAGAGAGCCTAAGCGCACACACAAGTGTACATGGTCTTATCAAGTAGTAAAGTGGATTAAATAAAGCCCAAGTATCGATCTCTCAGGGACTTGTGTTTGTGGACTATCCAATTCTAGTTTAACCAATTGAGGCGAGTGAGAAATAGAATTTTAGAATTGTAAATTAAAAATAACGAAAATAATGTGGAAAAATAATGAATTTGGATAATCAGTGGATAGAAGCCCAGGGTTAAGGCTTACGAATAATCATACTACATTATTCAACTTCATTCGTTAAATCGCTTATCTTGGTTGTTGATTCGTAGGCTTAATTTCATGATTATGGCCTTCCGACCTATAACCTTTTACCTAATTTGGATATTACAAATTCATTGTTGAGAGGAGATGCAACAATCCAATTAAGTATTTTAAAGCTATCATCCTATGCGTGAATCAAGTAAGGCTTCTAAGTACATTTCTATCCTAGATGCTTATTCAAATTCCTTATTTTATAAAGAAATAAGAACCATACTTTATTTATTCCTATGTTCTATCTCCCTATTCCCTCTTCCGAGATCAAAAGGTAGACAATTGATGAATTCTAAGGATGATCAATCCTCAAAATAGTTAAATGAAGAATAAACAAACAATCATAATTATAAGCAATTAAACAAAATTAATTCAAAACAAAAGTAGTCATGATTTTGGCCTTAAACCCAGAAAATGAGTTTTAGCCTTTAATGGAAATATTCATCATCCAATCCCTTGGATAGATGATACAAAGCATAAAGAAACTAAATTAAAGAATGATAAATTCTAAAAAGAAGTTGTGGTAGCCTCCAATGCTCCAAGATGTCCAAAAGTATGTAAAAATATGATATAACATATATTTATAGTATAGGAGCAAGCCCTTTCCGTGTTGTACAAGAAAACCTTTAGTTATTGTGCCCGGGATTAGGTAGGGGTGCCTCTATGGTTTGAGACCCGATAAAGTAAGGCGTCTCCTCCAAATCGCCCTAAGCCTCTGGAATTTGTTGTTCAAAATTTCTCTACAGCAAGAGAGCACCGAAATAAGCTCGCATCACGGGCTAATCGCCTTTAGGACCACCACACTCCATATGGTTACTATTTTGGTCCTCTTCTGAATCCATTGGTGTTTATTATGCGTCCATTAATCACTACTACATTTCAAACGCGCCCAAGACATTTCAGGGGTCCAAAAGTGCATCAATCTGCGTATTGTGCCTTCGTTGAGCCATTATGAGCCTTTTTGAGTTGTTCTAACTTGATTTGAAGCTTGTATATCCTTCATATATCATCATAACCCATTCAAAATTCATCATATAGAATTAAACACTACAACTTAAATCTCAAAACAACACAATATCTAACACGACGAACTAGAATCACGAGCTAAGCATAGGCTAATTTCACTTTGATCTTTAACTCATTGTTTTGATGCTTGGCTTGATCCAATTTACCCTTGAGAATTATAAAAAGAATTTCACATATAATAACACATAAAAACTATTTGGAACAGTTTAAACATAATATAATCCACCGGAATCAACTAGACAAGCACCTAGCTCAAGCTAGTAACACTAGTTTTTTGGGTTGAACTCTAAATAAATATTTTAGGTACAAATTTGTTTGAAACTCGCTTTAAAAATCATAAAAATATGATTTAACACTTAGCTACATATTTATCTCATTATCAACCTTTATAGCACAGGAATCATCCTCAAAACAAGGCTAAAATGGCTAGAATAGTAATACTAGAATACATAAATACACTCAACATCATCACCCACAATTGTAGTGCCATAATGTCTATCATATTGGTGGAAAAAAAGAAGACCTAGGTGTATTCACTATTCCTTGCACTATCGGGTGTATAAATTTGGAAAAGTATTATTGAATCTTAGAAAAGTATTAATTTAATGTCATTTGTAATGTTATAGAATTTAGGATTGGGTTCTCCTACGATGACCGCCATGAGTATTTTAATGGTCGATCATTCAATCAAAATACTGGTTGTGGTGTTTTATGATATTCTGATGAAAGTTTATCAATTCATCTTTCTGACTAAATTTATTATTCTTGATTGCGAGATTGATCATACGGTTCTAATAATTCATGGTAGTCAATTCTTGGCTATTTAAAGGGCATTAGTTGATGTTAAAATTGGTAAAATAAAATTATGGGTGAATAATAAAGAGGTCTCCTTCATTGTGTGTCAGTCTATACAGAAACCTATGCACTTGAAAGTTTTTTTGGTGATTGATGTGATAAATAATAAGGTGAATAACACCATAGAAGCGTATCTTGTGGATAACCCCTTTGTGGCTGTATTGTGGAACTTGGGGAGTGAGGAAACTGAAGAATATAATGAGGTGGTTGCTTTGTTTATGGGTCTTGGCTATTGTACTAAGAACCTGACCAAATTGGATTTTGATTTGAAAAATCATGAAAGTCCACCTATCAAATTGTATTTTATTGAACTGCCTCAATTTGAATTTTAATCATTGCCTTCCTACCTCTGGTATATTTTTTTGCGTGAGAAAAATATGCTGTCAATCATTGTTGTGGGTGATCTAAAGCCTTGTTAAGTGGATGGATGCCTTGAAATCTATTGTAAAAAAGTTCATTTGTGCTACCGAGTGGGCCATACCGGACATCAGATGAATTACTTCCAAAAATTTTTAGGCCTATTTGTTAGGTACGACAATGGTTGTACACGTAGACCATGTAGATCTTAGATATATCATGGCAAAGAAAGAGGTAAAACCTCATTTGATAAGGTGGATATTGCTCTTCCAAGAATTTGATTTTAAAGTGAAACACCAAAAGCATTGTAAAATCAAGTAGCTGACCACCTTTCTCGCCTTAAATAAGATAATCAGAAGTTTGGTGATATTGAGATTGATGACACTTTCTCCAATGAGTTAGTCATGTCACTCTCAGGAAGTATTGTACCTAGGTATGTAGACTATGCTAGCTATATTGTGAGTGGTGTACTTCCCAATAATCTTAATCATTACCAGAAGAAGAGGTTTTTATTTGATATGAAGAATTATTTTTAGGATTAATCGTAATTGTTTAGAGAGTGTATTGATGTTATTATTCGTCCTTGTGTAATGGAGTCAGAAATTTGGGCCATTCTTGAGGCATACCACTCTTCTCAGTTTGGTGATCATCATGATGGGATTTGAATAGCTTTAGAGGTTCTTCAAAGTGGAGAATATTGTCCTACCCTTCATAAAGATACTTATGAGTTGGTTAAAACATACCCTCTATGCCAAATGCAAGGTGGTATTTCAAGGAGTCATGAGATACCTTTTAAGCCTAATCTTGAGGTTGAATTATTTGACGTGAGGGGAATCTACTTCATAGGTCCCTTTGGGAGCTCATATGTTAATAAATACTTCTTGGTATCCTTTGATTATATCTCAAAGTTGGTGGAGGCCATTTCTCTACCAAATAATGAAAGCAAAAGTGTCGTTTTCTTCTTAAAGAAGTACATCCTTACAAGGTTCGAGACTATATGGGAAATTATTAGTGATAGTGGTTCTCATTTTCTAATCGGGTCTTTGGTACCTTCGGTACCTTACTTTATACGTATGGAGTGAAGCATAAGGTTGTAACTCTGTACCATTCCCCAACTAGTGGCCAAATTGAGGTCTCAAATCGTGAAATTATGTCCATCCTTAAGAAAATCATGAAAGTTGGCCATATGAATTAGTCAAGATAGCTCAATGATACTCTTTGGGTGTACAGGACAGACTATAAAACTCCTATCAGTATGTGTGAGACCCCGTAAAACTTCAATGATTTTATTTTTGACCCTTCTGTATTCATAATGTAAATTTTTGACTTGAATTATGTTTAGGGTTGTAAAAAGGGTGCTTTGGGAAAGTTTCAAATTTTTCGTAGGGGTTCGGGTTCATTTTGGGAAGCCGAGGCAGTAAACCTCCATGATAAGGCCGTGGAGGTCAACCTCTATGATATAGTGTGGAATGAAGGCTAACCTCCATGATATTGGCATGCCATGTCACTGATTTAAATTCGTCCAATTTTTTTCACTTGGGGTAAGGGGCTTTGGGTATTTTTACCCCTTGTACGGTCTTTAAACATAAAATAGACCCTTTTCCATTAGTTTTAAGGATCAAAGACCATTCTCTTCTTATTTAACACTTAGACCAAGAAATTCCTAGGGTTTCACAAGGGACTCACTATTCAAGCTCTGAACTCTAAATTCTTTTAAATTCCTTCTATATTTTAGGTACTTTTCTCCTTTCCTAACTTAAATTTTACATTATTGCATTAATTAAATAGATTTTCATGTGATTTAGATGTGGTTTTTGAAATTAGGTTAAGGGATTTTGGTTGTTACTGCTTGAAGTACTTATCCCATATTCTAAATTAACCATTCATGCTTTAAATTGATATTTTTTTAGGATTATTGGTGTAAGGTATAAATGGTTGGAATGGGGGACATGGGTTTCCCCAAATTGATGAAATTTTTTCTTGATAATTGCATTAACCTCAATCCACTTTGTAAACTTAATTTTGAATATGAAAAATTATATGGTTTAATTTGTTTTTGAACCTAATGTATCATATTAAAGGTTAAAGGAATGAAAATGGTTTTTGATGGACTTGGTGGCCTTGGTTTTAGATGTTAACGGAACTTTGGGGTCCAGTTTAGTTATGTAGATTTGGTTTAGCATAATTTATTTATCATGTAAGCTTATTGGTAAGACGATACCAAGTGGTAAATACCTTAATGAATGACTCCTGATTTAATGGATTGGTTTATGTGCAAATTATTTTGATATAGGCTTAAAGGGAATTATGTATCTCACTATAAAGATGTAAGTCTCGGGGATAGGGGGCAAACACTGGAATCACATTTGCCGGCGTGGGGATCTACATAACCATGCTCTTGATCAAAACTTAATATATATATATATACATATATATATACATACATACATCTATACAAACACACACACACACACATATATATATATAATTGGGATGGCTATTGCCCTAGTCGATTTGTTTTTCCCTTTGTTTTTCCTTGCTTTGTGCGGCTAACATGCACTAAGGTCCTTTCGATAGGTGAAGATGGACCTATATAGCCCATGGATGCCTTTAGGATTGATAGAGCTACACAATTTAGGTTAAATACTTAAACTCTCATATTCATGTCCCTTGTCCCTATCCCAATGTCCTCTTTATATATGTATATGAATGTGGTGCATATGGTTTGTGACTAGATTTTTGTAATTATGCTACTTTATCCTTATTCCCTAAGTTACATACAAGTACTTATCCCACTGATAGCCCTTGGAAACTACATCTTTACATAATATAGGGTACGAAAGGTTTTCTATTACTCATGTGCAAAATTAGGTGGCGTGGTGCATTTATTGAGTTAAATTGAAGTGGTAAGCTTCCATCCTTTGGAAGGCCCTGCCATTTCACTAGTTTCTTTTATTAATTTAGTATTGTTGGAATCTTTTCTGTTGGTCATAGTCAGGGGCATGTCCTGATTTAGTTGCTATTTTGGTTTCATAGGCTATCATGGACAAGCGTGGGTGCATTGTTATTTGAATTCTTTGAAATATTATTTAATTTATCTATTCTTATTACTATTATAATTGGTTTGATTGGATTCTACTTTATTTTATGTTTATTGTTCTTTTAAGGTTAGTCTAAGAGGGTGGTATCCTTTCCATGGTAGGGTTGAGATTATCGTCACGACTAGGCCCTAGTTTAGTCTGTGACAATCTTGGCAAGAGAGAACAGTTTAAGATCGTTCGATGTCCCTAAAGTTTTGTCGAGTAAAGTCTCTTTTATGGACATGCCACACTTATAAAGGGGAAGTTATACGACATTTAAGAGTGTTTTCCGTTCTTGTGTTATGTTTAGGTCTATAGACTCTAGTGTTACGAAACTTCTCTAACTCTTACCTTCTCCGCATTTCAATTCACGCTTCCCTGAAGATTTGATGTTTGTTGAAACACTGCTGAAACCTCTATTCCAACTAAGAGGAATGTGTAGGGGACTCTCCCTATTTATGGCATGTAGACCCAGTCTAGGGTCTTTGTTCTTGATTGTACTTCCCCACGTGTTGTTCCACCGGTCTTTACTAGACCTTTTCAAGATTCCGGGGCTAGTGACGCTTATGCTCAGTCGCCTCAGGGAGATATCTCTAATGCAGAGTTCTGTCGGTCTACTCATATGCTAACTTCGCTGGTGGCATTGCAGTCTCATCCGTCTGGTCATGTTGGATGCATTGCTTATTCATTTGAGGTCACTCAGGTTAGCTAGTTTATAAGGTTGAATCCCTTAACCTTTACAGGATCTAAGTTTAAGGAGGATCCTTAGGGGTTCTATAAGACCCTATAAATTTCTCTCATAGTCTAAGCCTTATAGCGTGTCAAGTAAAGCATAAATCCAGTTCAAAAAGGTTGAGAAGTGTCTTCCTAAGTGATAAATATTTAGAACCATGTAGAATTTCCCTAATATCGATTTTTTTAATGTAGAGGATTGAATTAGATTTCCATCGATACCAATTTCTTCAAAATTTGGCATCGGACGAGGAAGTTATGGCCATTTTACAGAAAGTAGTCAAAATTGCCTAGGTGCAATGGATGGGCTGACGAACCATCGAGCTTGTGATGGACCGTCACATAACCCATCGTAACCAATACAGTGACTCCCTTTCAGGCCCAAGTGCGATGGCCAGGATGATGGACCGTCGAGGTTGTGACGGATCATCGCTGGGATCCTCACGCTGAGGCAGTGTGGCCTCATCCTGGACAACGTGCGAAGGATGATCCGATGGACCATTGGTTTTATGATGGACCATCTGAGACCGTCGCATAGCGACAGTGTTTTCTTTTTCCAACCCCTGTGCGACAGAAGATCCAATGGACCATCAGACTGAGCGACAGACCATCACTTCGACCATCTCAGGCTCCGTTCAACATTTTTAACACATTTTTAAAAAGGGCTTTTTGGTATTTTTCCCACTTTTTGAACCCCTATTTATATCTGATCAAGGTTCACAACTTTATTTATCATCTTCAACATTAAAAACTAGGGTTTCTATGAAATCAAAACCCCTCATTCTTCTTCAAGAAAAATCAAGAAATCAAGAATCTCTCCAAGAGCTTTCAAGAAAGAGTTTCTCTAAAGTATGTAGATGTTGATTCTTGGGTCCCTTTTATCCAAGAAGCTCAAGAGCCTTTTTCAAAAATTCAAAGATCGTAAGTTTATGGGTCTTCATGATTCATGTGTGTTGAAATTGATGTTCATGCTATTATTGAGTTTTGATTCATGTTTGTTTGCAAGGTTTACAAGCTTTAACCCTAGTATGTGATATTCATGTGATGTTCAGGATAAACCCTCTTCAAGTTGCTTGTTAAGTGATGTGTTCATGTCAATTAGGTGTAGAAATTGTTGAATAGGCAAAGCATGCTCCCTATATGTTTGATAAAATGCTTATGTGAAGGAATTAGAGCCATTATAGCATGTTGACTAGAAATCACTAATTGTGGGCTAGCCGATGCATGCCAAGTGTTTGTTGAAAAGCCTTAGTGAATGAATTGTGACATGATAGCTGAAATTCCCCAATTATGTGCTCTTCAATTCATGCTAAGACTTTAATACATGCTTAGTGTTTGATGCAAGATCTTGTTGAATGTAGTATGGGCCAATAGCATGTCTCCCTATACTATTACATGTGTATGATTTCTATATACTTGAAGAGATGATTTAGTGATTGTGATGGTGAATGAATGTCCATAGTCTTGATTATTCAAGAATGGTTAGGTTTTACTTTTATATTATCGAGTCCTGGGGTATTTATACTTTACAATTTAGCTGCTGTCTAAAGCCCGGGTTAGTTTCATGATAATTCCAATCGAACTACGGTTCTTAGAACTCAGCGAGCTATAGAACTCTATATTCTCAGACAGATACAGAACTTAAGAAATCTCAGTAATCTCCGTACTCTCAATATTGCTAGTAATCTATCCTCAGTTCTGTACTCAGCTCAAATCAAGTCGTATTCAAGTGTCCAATTTTGGCCTCTGTAGTGATCAAGTAATCTATTCAAAGCTCAGTGTCGTTCACTCAGATAACGAGATTTAGTAGTATTCCGTCAGAAAAAAAACCAAGTTAATTCAGCTTAACTCATTCAAATAATTCAAGAAACATGATCAATATTAGATTCAGCTTAGTTTGTGTTCAGTAAAGAATCAGTTTAGAGTCTTTAGTTGGGAGTAAGAGCTAGCTCAAGGCCAGGGTAGGGATGGTGGCTCCCTATCATAGAGGCAGAATCATTAGGAGCAATCCTTTAACTCCATAACCACGTAGCAAGCATAGGATGCAGGAGTCACCCATTAGGAAAAACTAGTCACCCATCAGATAGGCTTGACTAATATATTGCCTTAGTCTTGACTTCTTGCGAGGGTCACCCGTCAAAAAGGCTTAACCAGAGAGGTCTTTACCCATGGCACGTTATTGACACCCTTCCAGTTGGGGTTACAGGTCGGACCTTTCCTGTTGAGATTTGAGGCATGTCGATTAAGTGACTACTTCCCACAGTTACAGTTTCAGTATCAATATTTAGAAATTAAGATTATCAGAAACAATCATCTATTTCAATGAGGAACTCAGATAGTTTCATTGGTTCATGAACCACACATCAGATAGGCTTGGTACCATATAAAGTTATTCAATATCAGATCTAGAGATCACCTATCAGATAGGCTTGATCTCAGTCTCATATTTAGTTGAGTAGTCTCATTATCAGATCCCGGGATCACCTGTCAAATTGGACTGATCTTAGTCTCATATTCAGTTGAGTAATCTCATTATTAGATTGCAAGATCACCTATTAGATCAAATCCTGAGATCACCCATTAGATAGGCTTGATCTCTGTATTATATTCAATTGAGTAATCTCATTATCAGATCTCGAGATCACCTATTAGATATGATTGATCTCGGTCTCATATTTAGTTGAGTAAAATCACTATCAGATCTCGAGATCACCTATCAGATAGGCTTGATCTCAGTCTCATATTCAGTTGAGTAATCTCATTATCAGATCCTGAGATCACCCATCAGATAGGCTTGATCTCAGTCTCAGATTTAGTTAAGTATTCTTGTTGTAAGATTCGGACATGATTATTTCTTATTATTGATAGTAGTCTCTGGAATCATCCATTAGAGTGGTTTGATCTCCGATGTAGTTAGTTGAGAGTAGAAAGCTCTGAATTTAGTCATTGATGTGAGTATATTCAGTTAATCAGCTTCAGTATCCTTAGATTTTGAGATCACTCGCTAGATAAGATTGATCTTAACTCAGCACTCATTTATCAGTATCAAATAATTCTATTGTTCTGTATCTTAGTATTAGTAGTGAGTTCAGATATCAGTAATGTAGTACCCGAGTTTCAGTATTCAGATTCGTGATGATTATGGTTATGGTTTGTGCATTCATGCACGTGTTCTCATTCAGTACTCTCATGATTATTCAGTTAAGTAATTGTTCATGTATAAGCCCTTGCATTTAGCCTTACCTCATCTGCATACTCTGTACATTCTTGTACTAAAGCATTTATGCTATGGTGTTTTATTAGACACCATAGTTTCATAGGTATGAGATCCAGAGTATCCTTACCAGCTCCGTCCCAGTTAGCAGCAGTAGACATATTAGTGAGTCCTCTTCATTCAAGGATGATTCTTATTTTTATTAATATCATATCGAGCTTAGTTTATTTTTAGTAGGCGGAGTTAGTTGGGGACATATCCCATCAACTCAACAGTTCAAATAGTTTAGAGGCTTTTTGGATAGATGTATCAGTATTCAGTTTTAAATTTTGAGTATTTTTAGATGTTTTGAACCTTATGGCTAGTTTCTGCATTTATTATCTATATTATGCAGTATCCAGGTGCAAATATCATTTAAGGATTAGCTTCTAGTCCTTTGGGATCATGAGCACCATGTAACATTCCAGTTTCAGAAAATTGGGTCATTACAAACTTGGTATTGGAGCCTAAGGTTCAATAGTGTCCTAGGGAGTCTGAAAATCCACATCTAGTAGTCTTTTCTATGGGTGTGTTGTGCACCACATTTATGTACAAGAGGCTATAAGATGTTTTAGAAGCAGTTTCCCTTCTGTCAGTAATCAATTTATGCGAGTGAGCATGAGCTGAAGTTGATCCTTAGTCTAATCCACCTCTTTCATCCATATACAGCGTTTGCCTCCTCGTAGAGGTAATTCCTATAGGGTTGATGACCAGCCACCTCTGCCAGTAGATCCTGAGAATAAGAGTGTGTAACATGCCGAGTTTCAGGCAGCCTTTCAGGCGCTAGCCTAAGTTATGACTAATGTTCAGGGTAACTGTCAGACTGTGGCCCCACCTCAGCAAGATAGGGGTTCAGCCACAGCCAAAATTAGAGATTTCATGAGAATGAGCCCACCAGACTTCTTAGGGTCAGTAGCAGGTGAGAACCCATAACTTTATCTAGAGGAGGTGGGGAAGATTACCCAGATTATACATGTTTATAAAGAGGAGAGTGTAGAGTTAGCATCCTATAGGCTAAAGGATATTGCTCATGATTGGGTAGTGATATGGAAGAAATGTAGAGGAGAAGATGCAGCTCCTGTGACTTGGTAAGACTTTCATGGTGCCTTCTTAGATAATTTTTTCTCGCTAGAGATAAGAGAGGATAAGGTAGAGGAGTTCATAAACCTAAGGCAAGGATCTATGACAGTGAAAGAGTATTGTCTTAAGTTTAACCAGTTTGCTAAGTATGCTCCTGACTTGATAGCTGACCCTAGAACGAGTATGAGTAAGTTTGTGACTGGTGTGTTCGGGTTAGTGTTGAAAGAGTGTACAACTGATATGCTTCACAGAGATATGGACCTTGCTAAGATGATGATGCATGTAGAGTAGATTGAGGAAAATAAGAAGAAAGAAAAAGAGAGTGAGTTAGAGAGCTAGGATAGGTAGTCATGGTTTCACTCAGGAAGGGTCCCAGGGTGGTAGTCGTTCTCAGCATAGTAAGAGATTTTCAGTCCTAGCTCCATCCTCAGCTAGTATACCCGTACCAAAGTTTGGAGATATCAGTTATGATAGGGCGCCCGGTTCCAAAACCCTGAGTAGTGCTAGTGGTTTTCGTACCAATTTTTTTTGTGAAGAGTATGACAAGAGCCACTAGGTGTGTGCAGACCCGATAGTGATGTGTGCTTTAGGTGTGGTGAGCCAGACCATAGGATGTGAGAATATAGAGCACTAGCTCAGAAGGGTAGAGAGTTTCTTCAACAGAGTGCCCCTTCTGTTGCCAATAGTGGTCAACGTCAGAATAGTATCTATACATTTCAGGCTCTCCATAATTAGGAAAGGTTCCATAATATAGACACGGGTATGTTATGAGTCCTTCATCTTTGTGATATGCATTGCTAGATTCTTTTCTTCCATTTTCACCTTATATGTCAGCATGAGTAATACGTGAGTTCCAGTATTTCAGCAAGGTGTTTTTAGAGGGACATAAAGTCCCAAGGGGGAGATACCCCATGATATTGTGATGCTACCCATTCAACATTTTTAACTCATTTTTAAAAAAGGGCTTTTTTGTCTTTTTCCCAATCTTTTAAACCACTATTTATATCTGATCAAGGTTCACAACTTCATTTATTATCTTCGACATAAAAAACTAGGGTTTTTACAAAATCAAAACCCCTCCTTCTTCTTCAAGAACAATCAAGAAAAATCATGATATCAAGAATCTCTCCAAGAGCTTTCAAGAATAAGTTTCTCTAAGGTATGTAGATGTTAATTCTTGGGTCCCTTTTATCCAAGAAGCTCAAGAGCCCTTTTCAAAAATTCAAAGATCGTATGTTTATGGATCTTCTTGATTTATGTGTGTTGAAATTGATGTTCATGCTATTATTGAGTTTTGATTCATGTTTGTTTGCAAGGTTGATAAGCTTTGACTCTAGTATGTGATATTCATGTGATGTTCAAGATAAACCCACTTCAAGTTGTTTGTTAAGTGATGTGTTCATGTCAATTAGGTGTATAAATTGTTGAATAGGCAAAGCATGCTCCCCATATATTTGATAAAGTGCTTATGTGAAGGAATTAGAGCCATTATAGCATGTTGACTAGAAATCACCAATTGTGGGCTAGCCCATGCATGCCAAGTTTTTGTTGAAAAGCCTTAGTGAATGAATTGTGACATGATAGCATGAAATCTCCTAATTATTTGCTCTTCGATTCATGCTAAGACTTTAACACATGCTTAGTGTTTGATGCAAGATCTTGTTGAATGTAGTATGGGCCAATAGCATGTCTCCCTATACTATTACATGTTTATGATTTCTATATACTTGAAGAGATGATTTAGTGATTGTGATGGTGAATGAATGTCCATAGTATTGATTATTCAAGAATGGTTAGGTTTTACTTTTATATTATCGAGTCCTAGGGTATTTATACTTGACAATTTAGCTACTGACTAGAGCCCGTGTCAGTTTTCATGATAATTCCAATTGAACCACGATTCTTAGAACTTAGCGAGTTATAGAACTCTATATTCTCAGACAGATATAAACTTAAGAAATCTTAGTAATCTCTATAGTCTCAGTATCGCTAGCAATCTAGCCTCAGTTCTGTACTCAGCTTAAATCTAGTAGTATTCAAGTGTTCATTTCTGATACAGAACCAAGTGAATTCATCTTCACTCAATCAAATCATTCGAGAAACATGATTAGTATCAGATTCAGCTTAGTTTGTGTTGAGTAAAGAATCAGTTTAGAGTCTTTCAGTTGGGAGTAGGAGCTAGCACCGAGCGAGGGCAGGGATAGTGGCTCCCCATTAGAGAGGCAGAGTCATTAGGAGAAATCCCTAAACTCTAGAACTGCATAGCTAGCGCAGGATATAGGAGTCACCCGTCAGGAAAGGCTGGTCACCCGTCAGATAGGCTTGACTATTATATTGCCTTAAGCTTGACTTCCTATGAGGGTCACCCGTTAGATAGGCTTAACTAGAGAGGTCTTTACCCAATGCACGGTATTGACACCCTTTCAGCTGGGGTTATAGGTTGGACCCCACCAGTTGAGATTTGGGGTATGCCGGTTAAGTGACTACTTCCCACAGTTACACTTTTACTATCAATCTTTAAAAATTAGAATTGTCAGATACAGTTATCTATCTCAATGAGGAACTCAGATAGTTCCATTAATTCATGGACCACCCGACAGATAGGCTTGGTCCCATATAAAATTATTCAGTATCAGATCTAGAGATCAACCGCCAGATAGGCTTGATCTCATTCTCATATTCAGTTGAGTAATCTCATTATCGAATCCCAAGATCACCCATCAGATAGGTTTGATCATAGTCTCATATTTACTTGAGTAATCTCTTTATCAGATCCTGAGATCACCCATCAGATAGGCTTGATATCAGTCTCATATTCAGGTGAGTAATCTCATTATTAGATTTTGATATCACCCGTTAGATAGGCTTGATCTCAGTCTCATATCCATTTGAGTAATCTTATTATCAGATCCTAAGATCACCTATTAGATAGGCTTGATCTCAGTCTCATATTCAGTTGAGTAATCTCATTATCAGATTCTGAGATCACCTGTCAGATAGGCTTGATCTGAGTCTCAGATTAAGTTAAGTATTATTATTGTCAGATTCGGACATGCTCATTTCTTATTATTGATAGTAGACTACAGAATCATCCGTTAGAGACGTTTGATCTTCGATACAGTTAGTTGAGAGTAGAAAGCTCTGAATTTAGTCATTGATGTGAGTATTAATTAGCTTCAGTATCCTCAAATTCTGAGATCACTTGCTAGATAAGACTAATCTCACCTCAGTACTCATTTATTAGTATCAGATAATTTAGTTGTTTAGTATCTCGGTATTAGTAGTGAGTTAGATATCAGTAATGCAGTACCTGAGTTTCAGTATTCAGATTCGTGATGATTGTGATTATAGTTTGTGCATTCATGCATATGTTCTCATGTAGTACTACCATGATTATTCAGTCAAGGATGATCCTTATTTTTATTATTATCATATCGGACTTAGTTTATTTTTAGTAGATAGAGTTAGTTGGGGACATGTCCCATAAATTTCACAGTAAAGACAGTTTAGAGGCTTTTTAGACAGATGTATCAGTATTTAATTTTAAATTTTGAGTATTTTTAGATGGTTTGAACCTTATGGCCAGTTTTTGCATTTATTATCTATATTATGGAATGTCCAGGTACAGATATTAGTACAGGGTTAGCTTATGGTCCTTTGTGATCATGAGCACTATGTGACGTTCTGATTCCAGAAAATTTAGTCGTTATAGGTTCATTAACAAGATTGAGAATATTTTTAAGATGATGCATGCTACTGATTCTGAGGGTGTAAATTTTTTTGCATATTAGTTTAAGAATATAATTTATCAGTGGTATGAGGAGTGGAAAGCTATGAGGGGTGATGATGCTGAGTAGGCTGTGTAGGATGACTTTCGGGGATCTTTCTTGATCACTTCTTTTCTCAAGAGTTGAGGCAAACTAAGGCTAAAGAGTTTGTGACCTTAAAGCAAGGGAGGATGAGTGTGAAAGTGTATACTCTAAAATTTCAGTATTTTGTCGCATTATACTCCAAGTTCTGTGGCTAGCACGTGATAAAAAATAAGGAAGTTTACTTTTGGGCTGTCCTGTGATTCGGTATTGGAGTGTAAGGTTATGATACTGAACAATGATATGGACATCTCCAGACTGGTGGTTTATATGTAGCAGGTGGAAGATGAGAAAAAGAAGTAGGTAGAGATAAGAGAGAGAAAGAATAAAAAAGTTTAGATATTTAGAGGAGGGTTCAGGTCAGCAAATTAGTGGATTAAGAAGAAGAATTAGGGAAATTTGTATTTTTCTGCTAGTTCTCCTTATTCTAAGACTTTAGGTGATTATTGTTTTCAGTCTGTTATTCCCATGTAGCATTAGTTGGTGTGGTGCATTCGTTGAGTTATTGTGCAGTGGTGAGCTTTCATCCTTTGGAAGGTCCTGCTATTTCACCAGTTTCTTTTATTAACTTAGTACTTATGTATTCTTTTCTTTTGGTTATAGTCGGGGGCATATCCCGACTTAGTTGTTATTTTTGTTTTAGAGGATATTGTGGACAAGTATGGGCGGATTGTTATTTGAATTCTCTAAAGCATCATTTTATTTATCTATTCCTATTATGATTATCATTGGTTTTATTGGATTCCACTTTATTTTTATGATTATTGTGCTCTTGAGGTTAGGCAAAGGGTTGGTCTCCTTTCCTTGGTGTGCTTGAGATGCCCATCATGACTAGGCCCTAGTTCTGGTCATGACAGTATGTCGCCCTATAAATTGGTATTTGGAAAGGCTTGTCGCTTATCCATTGAGTTGGAGTATAAGTCTTTATGGCCCTTTAGGAAGTTGAATATGAATTAGAAGGAGGCCTCTAAATCAAGACTCAATCAACTACAAGAGTTGGAAGATTTCTGACTCAAAGCGTATGAAACCTCTGTGATGTAAAAGAAAAGATGAAGAAGTGGCATGATGTTAAAATCATTAATTGACAAATTCATGGGGGTGATAATATATTGCTTTTAAATCTAGATTAAAACACTTTGGAGTAGGCTTAAATCTAAGTGGTCGGGTCCATTCGTGGTTTCAAATATTTATCCTAGTGGAGCTATTGAGTTGGAACACCACGAGAAGAAGAAATTTATGAAAAATGGACAAAGGTTGAAGATTACCATGTTGGTGTAGACTTGAAGCGGATAAGGTTGAGTCACTTCTCTTTAAGGATTCAAAATACTGATCAATTAATGTCGTGCCACAACTAAATTAAGGCACTTCTTGGGAGACAACCAAAGGCTTATTTCTTGATGTTTTCGAATGTTTTTGATACTAACTTTGGATTTATTTTTGTTGTTACTGGTAATATTCAAATATTAGGGTATGTGAAGGTAGGTTTTAGAGCTTAAATCTATGCCCCAACCTTAAAATTTTTAGGAAGAAATTCATGATTCACACTGCTCAGACCTGCGTTGGACCTGTTTGAGAAAGACTAGTACAGATCAAGCACATAGGGTGCATAGATGAGCTCCAATTTAGATCCAAATCACTAAAGCATTCTTCATGGTTTACACTGGACATGTTAAAGCTGTCCGGGCACAGACCAAGCACAACTGTAATGTAGGGGAGAGATGAAGTCTTTGGCACAATCTATTTCAAACTACATCAAACTTTCTTGAGTAGTACATATGTAGGTCTAATAGATTTGGGATGCAGAAGCCACTGGTTTAGGGCTACCAAGGACCTGCGCGTGCAACTTAGGTGTAGGCTTAGCGCGTTCCCCTTAAGCCATGTCAAACACATTTTTGTTGATAAAATTAGGTTTGATTTTTTTGTGTTAACTCAACCATGTCAACAAAAATTCACTTTAAATGCCTTAAAATTCCAAATTTACTCAATAATTGTCAAATTTTCCATTAAAATTCCCTCCTAGCTGTTTGACATCTTCTACAACTCAAAATTTTCTCTATCTTCATAAGTTCAAAATTCTTCGAAGTCACTTAAAAGTTTTTACTTTGCATTAGAAGAATTGAGCTTTTGATACTTATATTAGATATTTTTTTAATTTTTCGTGTCTCTTCAATCAAGTTAAAGATATGAGCATTGGCATTTCATATTCCATGATACTTTGTCATTTGAATATAATATTTGTGAGCTTATTTGGATGATTTACGCTTCTTGGAGTCATTATTTTGGAATGGGTGCCTTGTTTTACATGTTTAATTTCCAATCCTTGCTTAGTTAAACTAGTGCACATCATGTGTTTTATAAGAAGCCCAACTGAACTATCTTGTCTAATTTGTGTAGTGGGTGGCTCCATTAGGATAGTATGAGCACCATGGATGTATTTGGAGAAGATTAGGTTAAATGGGATTACTTACATGTGCTTTTATTTTCTTTTTCCAAGATCTTAGTTTGTATGCACACCATGTGTTTGTTATATGCTTCCTATGTTGTTTTTCACAATGAACAAAAGTACAAGATGCAAATTATCTAACAAACTTGTACTGAGTATACTAGTTCTCAGTGTGGAAGTCCCTTACATGACCTCAAAGATTAATAAAATCTATTTTACTTGTGACTTAGATTCTGCAGTGAAATAAAATAGGAGAATATTTAGAGAGCGTCAAAGTTTCTCGTGGCTTCCTCGTGTGATTGCTAAGGTCTTTCCTCAATCAACTAATAGTGTGGGTGAAATCAGGAGGAAATAAATTTCAGTTAAGGCCAAACATTGGCTTGGAATTGTTGGTAATCACCCACTTCCCTTAAAGAAATAACAAACATATCATGATTGATAGGGTCATCATTATTTGGTGTATCATGGTTAATGTCCTGATTAATCTGGGTGAGTTGATAGCAGATATGATGAAGTTAGGGTCAAGGAAATCGGGAACTTTATTGCCATTTTTAGTACTCATATCTATTATTTTCCTTAAGTTTAAAGTCTTGATACTCTCTAAAATTAACCAAATGTTTATATGCACTAGAATCATTGACATCATAAATTACAAGGATAAGGATAACCCTATGAGAACTAAAAGAAAAGCTTTAGCCTCGGTAGACTTGGGTAATGAAGGTTTGCTGAGCTTGGCGGGAGTGGAGGTTTCTCCATATCCTATACTTGATTCTAAGACTCATCATGATTCCACTGATACTCCTCTATCATCAAGCAGTACACCACCACCTTAGCCTACACAACTAGCATGGTCTTCTACTGTCACATTTGGCAATATTGTTTCCCTGACTTTAGCAAGTAATGATACTCTTACTTGGTTGGTACCCAACATCCCCCATCTTATTCAGGTTGCTATGGCACCTCGACAGAATTGAATATCAAAGTTAGAGAATATAGTGTCCATGCTATAGTCGAGATAGGATTGTGGAGGGATGGCATCTTTGATGGAAAACCTTGATAGTTTGTGGGCAGAGTTTTATTCTAGGCAACCCCCTTTTAGTCTTGGAGAGACATATATTGCTTTTTCTCCAGAGATTTCTGCCCAGTTTTCCATGACTTATTTGAAGAGGGTCATGAGCACATTGGTGATGAGGCCGAGGTTGATATTATAGATCGACTTACTGAACCCTAACATGTTGAGCTTGCCAAATAACTATCTAGAGATGAAGAGCTTGCACGGATGGTTGGGGATAGTTCTAGCACTCGATAAAATTATGAGTTACCCTTCATGGAAGATTTGGTGAGAGGAGCCTAGTTTTTTTAGGCTTCTACTGGTACAGTACGACCATTCACTGGTATGGAGCTGAGTGCCTAGTGCACCACAGGGAGTCTTTACCCCCCCTCTACTCTTTTTTTTGCATTGGGGAAAATGCAATGACTTTTAGTGTGGGTAGGGAATTTTTATGATTCATTTGATCGTCTGTACCTATTGTTTGATTTGGTCATTTGATTGGATTGATTGTATACGCATATTCTATTTTATCATTTTGTTGTTTATGTACATTTTACATTTTGTAATGTTTATTTTCTTTATCCCTTGTGGGGCTTTCTCATTGACGTTTATTTATTTTAGCCATCTTGGGGATTTTTTGTTAATGTTTATTTACTTTAGCCCTCGTGGGGTCTGTTCTTTGTTACTAAAATTGATTTGGGTTTTCTCTTATTGAGAATTTGGATAATGATGTCCTTTTGGGTCTTGTATCATACGCTTTATATTAATGCAATTCCCAATTTGTTGCACATTGTTCTTTTTTCCTTTTATAAATACGTGTCAAATAAACTCCAAGGGCTTTCTTCAAAACTCGGTAATTTCCCAAGGAGCTAAATTATATTTTCTCTTTCTTTTGATCTTTTGTTTTATTTTAGTTTAGTGTCTTTGTCAAACTGAGTGATAGTTCACCTATGATGGATGATAAGACAACATCCTTAGGTGAAGTATCCAGTCATTTGATTGATTAGGAATAGTCAAAAGTTCAAAAATACATTAAAAATGTCATTGGCGAGAAATGAAATAATTTTGAGAAAACCCAAAATATAGTTTTGTTTTTGAAAAGGAACAAGGATTTTTATGAGCTTTCTCTTAAGTGAGACCATTAAATCCAAATTTTGGCTCTCTGTTTACAAGGATGAATCTTTGACCCAGAGTAACTTATTAAGCTCAAATTGCTCAAATCGGTTTGGAGACTAGCCTTTTACTCTATGAGTACTATACCATGTGTGGTAAGATTTTTGAATAATTCTCTTACATTTGTGTAGTCTAGAACTTTCCCCAAGTTTATTCAATGAAAAATCCTAGGCAAGCTTGATTTGGAGGTTGGACCGAGGCCATTTTTGACCTTTCACATTGCCAAATTTCAACCTTAACATTGTTTCCTATCTGAGCCTTTTGATCCTTTTCCTATTTTTCTTTCTTTTTTTAATGATGACAACGCTAAAACACTTAAATCCTTTTGAAATCTTTCTTGTGGCACTTAACTACTTTTGATTCATCACATGAGTCTGAATAATGAATTATAGGCAAAAACCGATGGTGGAGGGGGGTGTGTACTTGGGGCAAAACTCCAAGTTTGCGGGAAGAATGTAATATGATAAGATGATCCTAGAAAGGTGTATATAAGCTATTCTACTTATGTGCTTTAGAGACAAGAGATAACCTTAATGATAAAGATGAATATCCTAGCCCATAAAGTTAAAAAATGAGGAGCTGAGAAGGGCTTAAAGTTAGAAAATCTCTTGAAAAAGTCAAAGAAGTGAAGAAAAAAAAATGGTTGATTTGAATTATTTAGTAAATGCTAAGGAAAAAGTAATGGGAAATTATTTGAAGGAAAATAAGGTAGATAGTTTGAAAATTTTGGGGTAGAAGGGTATAAGAGATTGCATTGAAAAACATCTTTTGGTCACTTGATTCATATATAGTCCTTCCCATTTCATAAACCTTAATCTAGACCATCAAGAGCATGGTGATTCAAAACTAGGTTAGTCTACACCAGTGGAGAAAAATACAATGGTCAAGCTTATGGTTTTACTCAGTATAATTTAATTTTTTTCAAGAGAGAGTGTTAATTCTTTCATTATTTGAGCTTCTTTAAGAAATAAAATGTCTTATTTCTGTGGAGCTAACTTTTGAACGTGAACGGCATGGATACTTTGGGGTAAATGGTGAATTTGGTAAATGGGCAAGGTAAGTTTCATTTTTAAGATTGAGATTATCTTTGAAAATTTAGTGTCACTTCTTCAGATACTTTGTTGATTTGGAAGGTTCATTTGATACAAACTTGCATCGTTTCTTCATAGTTATGCTTATTGAAAAAAATTTGGTTTACTTATTGCCATGACTTGTAGAGCTTTGTTAGCTTAGTCCTGTAGTATAGCTTTCTTTAGGATGGATTTAAGTTGTAAATACCCCATCTCAATTTATTATTCTTGATTGCTTGAGAACAAGAAATTGTTGAAGTTTGCGGGGTTGATAATTCTTCAATTTGACAAATTGCTAGCACCTCTTAAGCTTAAATTATCATGCTTTTCCATTGACTTGATGTTAATCTCATACTTAATGCTTATGTGGTAGGTAGAGGTTTAAAAGGGATGATGATCAAGCCTTTCAAGTTAAGAGAGGTCAAATATGAAATAAAAGAGCCCTAAAGATAACATGGGTATGTCTAGAGGCTACCCGCGTAAGCAAGTAGCCAAAATGGCCAAAACAACCCCATCTGTGCCTGATCTGCTATCGTTCTGCTTTGTATTTGCTTCGAATCTACTTTCTATTTTCTTTGGATCTTCTGAAGTAGATTAAAAGTAAGGTAGAATTTTTGTAGTATTTGGCAAACGTTGAATTGGACTTAAATATGGGTTTTCAGCTTATTTTCAGAATTATTGAACATTCCTGTACTACTCTTGAGTGAAGAACACATAAGAGTGATTCCCAGGTGAAGGATTAGTTCTTTCCATTGATGATTTATTGAAAAATTCTTGGATTTGTATTCCCTTTATTTTCATGGATCAATGTTATGGAAACTTTGGTATATCTTTACTTTCTCTCTCTATGAGCAGCTAATTCTTTATTCTTGGGGTTATGCTTGAATAGATTGTGATTAGTGCATGGACATTGTTTATTTATCTTCCTAATTAGCTATTTATTATGGGATTTGCATTTATTCCATGTTTTAACTAAGAATTGGGGGTTGCAAATCCCTATTACCTTTGAACACATATCATCCTTGAAAGAAAGGGTATGGGTGAGGAATAAATGTAAACAATAGCTTGAACTATTTGATTTAATAGCATCTCTTAGACATAAGAATATTAATTTAGGCCATGGATTTGTGAAATTGTTACACTTATGAGGTGTTCAAAATAACCCATTTGTGAAATTTAGTGTTTTATAAAATATCACTAATACCTCTAAATCTAGCATACCTATGACTCCTAGCTGAATTTGGAGAAATTCTCAATTACCTAAGCATGAGTTCATACCTAGAATGGCATAACCCCAAGGTTATTTCACATTGATTACACTCTAAGTATTTTCAACCTCGGGATAGTATTCTAAAGGTAAAGAAATTGTTAACTTTAAAAATACTCCAACAATTCCCTTATTTTTACATTTAGGTTTGCTTTATACATACTATGGGTCAACTCCCAGATGTCTTCTAACACTCTCGATCCTTGAATTCCATATAGTCACTCCACGTGGATTTGTCCCTAAACTAAGTTGGTTTATCATATTGACAACGATTGCTTATGCCTTAAAGGGTGTAATCTGAGCATTATCAATAGGCAACTTCCAGAGGAAATTTTAGGTTATTCATCTTTGGAGGTAAGTAATAACATTCTATACTTAAATTCACTTTGTGTCACCTCATAAAATCACTAAGAAATTGACAAATGGTGAGTTTGGAGGTTTAACCCAAGTTTATGGATATTGACGTAAACAAGGGAATTCCATATGAGTTTGGTACATAAAAATCCTAGGGTGTTAAAAAATACTAATGGGACTATAATTATGACTAAATACAAAAAATTGAGTGGTATGCATGAAATTAAAATGCTAAAGAAACCCTACATTTATGAAATAAGGTAATTTATTATTAAAAGCAGTGATTTTTGGTCCCTAGCTATTGAAAAAGGATGAATTATTGAAATATATGTATATTGGTAGTTGTTTAGATCAAGAATGGGTTTCAGCGAGTGTATCTTAAAGGTAACTTTGAGAAAAGAGTTGAGGTA
The DNA here is from genome assembly GCF_002878395.1 of Capsicum annuum. Classification (NCBI taxonomy): domain Eukaryota; kingdom Viridiplantae; phylum Streptophyta; class Magnoliopsida; order Solanales; family Solanaceae; genus Capsicum; species Capsicum annuum. Next base: position 125,980,364 of record NC_061120.1, read on the forward strand.
CGTAATGGTTTTGTGTAGAGCTTAGACATTCTTGGATTTGTGCTTGTTTGTGATCTAAACATCTATAATTGCCTTCTAACATGGATTTTTTTTATGTCTACATTGCATGTTCATTGCATTGTGATGAGGTATTGAGATGATGGGTCAGGTACCATGCCGATACAGTATGATATGTTATGATAATAGGTTGGGTATAACACTAATACAATATGATATAATATGATAATAGGTTGGGTACCACGCAAAATGTTTTGCTGTTATTAGATGGATGATAATGGTAAGAGATGATGCACACATCTTGCATTCGTGCACTCATTTACATGCATTGAGTTCTATTTGATGAATATATGATATAATGAATGAGTGATGAAAAAAATCACGTATGAATTTCTATGAAAGTGATCTTGTGAGTTTAATTAAATGATGAATTATGATGTGTTGTGTGACTTATATCATTAATTATGAATCTTGTTAAGATAGCATTAGTAATTATTTTATTTACATACTTGTACATTTTTAAGTTAGTCGACCATGATGCTTGCCACTACTTATTGCGGCACTTATGATACCTGTACTATTTTTTTTGGTTGTAGAACACATTTCAATAGTTGAAACGTGACCTTGTATCTAGATAGTAATCCAGACTTTATTCGAGGGAGTGCACTATGTCCAAACAACCTTCAGATCTTCTTATGATATTTTGGGACTAAAAATGATTTCCTCTTTTGTTATGTTTTGGACAATGTGTTGGATTCAGATTTAGTTATTTTTTAGACGTTCTTATATGGTGACTTCAGGTCTCAGGGAGTTTTAAAGATAGATATTTCCATATTCTATTATGTTATATAGATAATGATATCGAATAATTAGTAGTGATTGAATATGGCCTATTCAGTAAGCATTGGAAAACATGTAAGCCAATATAATTTGCATGTAGAAATGACCCTTAACTTGGTAAAAGTAAGGATGGTATGGTTATCATGCCATAGGATAGGATGGATTCCAATCATGATCATTTGGGTGGTGATACAGATGGTATCAAAGCACTGGATTCTTAGATCTCATCATACAAGAATAGATCTAATAAAGTCATGAGGAACAATACGGACATATTTGTACTTTTCTTCTAGAGGCTATGGGACTTTAGGAATGAACTCTTTTCTTTCCTTCTTTTGTGATACAACTTGATTCCAATTGGTATTTTGTAACACCCCAAAAATCCAAACTAAGATTAGTACCATGCTTCAAGTACATGTAAATCGAACATCATATTTTTGTTTTATGAGGAGTGATTAATACATGTATTAAGGCCACAAGTAACTCCTAGCTCATGTCCAAGTCAAAATCATCCTTACCGACCGATTTCTTGTGAAGAATATCCCTATAGTCACCTGTAAATGAGCATAACTCACAGATTTAGAAGTTTTTTTGAGCTCAAGACCCACCAATTGATAAATATTTGAATTATATTTACAAAACATACCTTTTTCCCATTATGCAATGTTTTGAGTATAAATGTATGGTTATTATAGTGGAGCACTATACAATTGTGAGAACCTACAAGCATATGTATGATCATGGAGAGATTGTATGATTGTACAATGCTCCCCTCTGATTGAAATAGTCCCAAACATTTGAAAGTGACAAGTACACCTCCTAACCATGAGAACGATCCATGACCATGGTTATAAACCATGATCTTGACTTCTAAAGTTGATCTGGTTGGAACCTACAATATGAATCAAGGTAAAATCATAGGTGGGTCCCAAGAGCATAGTGGTGTTTAAAATGATCATATCCAGATCCTAACCAAGAACACCGCCCATGATCCTTGGTGGATCCTACAATCATGGGAAGGTCTTGTATGTCCCTTCTACCCGCTTTTCAGATACGAACTTAATAGGGAACAATAGTATTTTCCAATTCTTTTAAAATAAAAAAAATGTTCTTTATGATATATCAACACTTCTTTTTAAGTTTAGTAATACCCTAAGACCTCATTGATTATAAAACAATCATCAGTTAGCTTTCTTTAAGTCCGAATTAGGGTTCTTCAGATTTAGTCCCAAATTTCAAATATTTATTCATGGTTTTTATCTCCATATATATGGGTATTCAATTAGGATTTAAATTTTATCTTCATGCCCAAATTTATGATTTTTCATTCATTAATTATGTGATTCCCATGAACTGGATTTTACCCAAAGAGGATTCCAAGCTTAAATTTAGTTCTACATGGTATATTTTTCTTTCATGAGAATATTTTCATAATAATTTATGATGTATTACAGTTATACTATAGAATTAACATTATTCTTATGTCCATTCATGATTTACATGATATCACTTAAGATTTCTAGCATATGATCAAACTATATAACATGTATCAATTTTTAAGACGATTGAGAATTATTTATCATGATTAGATGGTACTTATTGAGAGTCGACCTACGAATCATACTAGTACTTATTGACATAGTAATTTTACTTTTACTATTTTTTTATTGAGAGTAGAACATACTCCAATAGTTGATACATGACCTCAGCTTTAGATAATGATCTATGCTTGATTCAAGGGAGAGCACTATGTCTAGAAAACCTTCGTAAAAAAACTGGGTTTTGATCCTCAGAAAATTCCTTAAGTTTGAGTTTCTGGACATCCTACAATTGGGGTACTTGTTGTATGATAGGGTATGGTTTAGGGCCCTCAACTCATATATTTATTAGTGAGGTTTAGTTTGTTTATGTCTAAGGCATGAACGAAAATACTACAGTGGAATATTAGGGTACTAGAAGTATAATTCCAACCGTAAGATGGCATATGTCTAGTATAGATGATTCTATTCTACCTAAGGTATGGTTCTAGGGTACTTTTCATATTCTTTCGTATGAGTTGGCCTTTATGGTCATATGTTGGTCAGTGTTGGAGGCTAAGTTGCTGCCTAGGATACGAGTGGTGGGTACTACTCGTATGCTAGGGTATAGTTTGGGTTCTATAGTCAAACCCTCTGATACAACCAAATTACAACTCTTGTTAGAATGTGTAAGTTTCCAATATCAAATCTAGAACCCAACTAGGTTGGGGTCGAATCCCACAGGAAATACTGCACAAACTAAGTATTATGGTTGTTAACAGACTGTTGATCGAAGGCTCCTGATTAAAGAGTTTTGAATTTTTAACAGTTTTTAAATGGTTGCAACGAGTAGCGTTCTAGCTAGTAAGTTTATTTTAAGTACTAATTCAATGAGAATAAGAAAACTAGAGTTATGTTCACCAAGATGTTCAAATAGATGGGGTTGTGAATTATCTTAAATTCCCAATTTAAAACTTCAATTGCAAGATTTATTTAATTCTAAAGTTTACCCATTTGTTTCTCAACCTAAAATGGGTAGTTTACTCTTTAATTCTTTTTAACTCAAAGAATATATGAATTTATTCAACTAATCTCTCATGTGAGTCAATCCTTGTTAAGGCATCAACTCATAACCCATAGGTTAAGGCCTTTAGATTTCATGTAAACTCCTTCTTTTCCCAATATATACTTTTCTTTTCAGATAAGTAATGTCTTTGGTATCACCCTTCAAGTTTGCAACCAAGAAAGGTCATTAATGTGAAGAAGGATTTATACAATCTCAATCACGTATGGAAATTAAGCATAATCACAATCACAATCAGCTATTCACACAAAGGCTCCCATAACCCTAGTTATGGGATCTTAGCCACACATCTCAAGAGAATAAGAAGAAGAAATCATTGTATACTTCATAAATGGATTAAGAGAACTACTAATAAAGTTACAATAATTGTTCTTGAATCGTCAATGAGAATATGAATAAAGATAACTAGATCCACAATTGTAGCTTGAATCACATGGGCCGTTACTTGATCCTCCAAAAAGCCATTCTTTATTTTTACTTGACGGCCAAGTTGGTGGTTCTTCAAAGATGTGATGGTACGTCACTTGGACCGTCGCATGAGTCACTCACTTGTTCCTTTCTATTTAATTCTGATGGTCACCCTGACGGTCCATCGCATGGCTGACGGTCTGCCAGTTCAATCGTTAGTGGCCTTTTTCTGCTACTTTTCCAGGTTTCTTCTTCCGCTAACTCTTTGACCCAAAAACACTAAAATCCAGGCTTAAATAAAACATCAGTTTCTTGAAAATGTACAATTATCCCTTGAAAAAAATGTAAAATGTTCCATCAAAAGCCAGAAAATCAACACCTATAATGCCCAAGACCCATCCCGGGATGTCCCACGGTGCTTATGACCCCAAAGAACCACAAGATAACCCTCTACTTATATTTGTACCTATGCACTACATAATATCGGAGTTTGTGGGACATGTCTCCATCTAACTCTGCCACTTGAAAGCAAACAAAATCTGATGCAATAATAATAAACTGATATTCGTCCTCGAAAAAAGAGGACTCACGGTTATGGCTACTGCTGCTGGCTGGGACTGAACTTTTGAGGAAACTGTAGATCCTATGCCTCTGAACCTATGGTGTCAAATAGAACACCATGAATACAACGAGTATGTAGACAAGGTAATTTAAATGCAAGGGTTCATGCATGCATAATATCTAAACTGAATAATTATGAAAATACGGCACAAGAACACATACATATACATGAATGCATAGACTATAGTCACAATCATCATAACTCTAAAGACTGAAACTCGGATACTGCCTCACTGCAGACTGAATTCACTACTGACATTGAGATACTGAGACTCTGACTCATCTGATACTGATGACTGAGAAATTGGATGTACTTACATTGATGACTGAATTCTGAGCTTACTGCCCTTGACTGACAAGATTAAAGATCAACCTCTCTAACGGATGATTAAGGAAGCTATTATCAATGGTAAAGAAATGATCATATCTGAATCTAACAACAAGAATACTCAATAGAATTTGAGACTATGATCAATCCTGTCTGGCGATATATCTCTGAATATGATATCAAATAACTATATATGAGACCAAGCCTATCTGATAGATGGTCCATAAATCAATGGAACTATTTGAGTGCCTCATAGAGATAGATGAATGTATCTGACAGTCCTGATTTTTAAAGATTGATACTGAGACTGAGACTGAATCTAAAACTGAAACTGAAACTGTGGGAAGTAGTTACTTAACCGACATTCCCTGACCTACCACAGGTAGGGTCCAACCTGTAACCCCATCTAGAAGGGTTTCAATACCATACCACGGGTAAATACCTTTCTCTGGTCAATTCTCTCTAGCGGATGACCCTTACCAGGAAGTCAACCTAAGGTAATATAATAGTCAAATACTCTCTCTATAGAGGAGACAGCCTTTTCCTAATGGTGACTCCTGTATCCGGTGCTGGCTACACAGTTCTGGAGGTCAGTTATTGCTACTAATGACTCCAGCCTCTCTCTCGCTGAATGGGAGGATCCTATATCCCTTCCCACACTCGGTGCTAGTTTCTACTCCCAACTGAAAGACTCTGAACTGAATTTTGACACTAATCATATTTCTCAAAAGATCTGACTGAGTTACGCTGAGATTAGTTTGTTCCATATCTGATGGAAATGATATTGAATCAAGGTATTTGACTAACAATATAGAGCTTGAATAGATTATTCGATCACTACCAATATTAGAATTAAACACTTTCATACTTTTATATCTGAGCTAAGTACAAAGCTAAGGCTAGATTACTAGCGATACAGAGATTACAGAGATTACTGAGATTTCTTAAGTTCTGTATTTGTCTGAGGATACAGCGTTCTATAATTCACTGAGTTTTGAGAATCATGACTCGATTGGAATTATCATGAAACTGACATGGTCTCTAGACAAAAACTATACTGTCGAGTACAAATACCCCCAGGACTCGATAATATAAAATAAAGCATAATCATTCTTCTATCATTACAACCATTCATTTATCATCATCATCACAATCATTTATTCATCATCGCAGTCATTCATTCATCATCATTATCATTAAAGTATCTCTTCAAGTATTTAGGAAACATAACATATCTTTAACTTTACAATCATTAAGGCATCACGTCAAGTGTTTAGGAAACATCAACATATACTAGCATAGGGAAACATGCTACTAGATTATACTTCCTTCAACAAGGTCTTACCTCAAGTACTTTACATCTAAATAAGTCTTGACATGTATTTGGACATCACATGATTTGGGGAAAACTTCATACTATCATGTCTCAACTTACTTTCTAACCACTTAGCATGCATTAAAAGCTTAGCATATATCAAAGAGCACATAATTGGGGAATTTAAAACTATCATATCTTGACTTATTCACTAAGTTCTTTCAAAAACACTAAGAAAGTACGGGTTTACACCTACTTGGGGATTTTATACTATCATGACACATTTCACTCATTAAGGTATTTTATCAAAAACTTGGCATGCATGGACTAGCTCACAATTTGGGGTTTCTTATTCAACATACTATAATGGCCTTTATACTTCACCTAAGCTTTTTATCAAACCTATGGGGGACATGCTTTGCTTATTCCACCACTTCTACATCCAAAGCACATGAACACATCACATAGAAAAAAACTTCAAAAGTGTTTATTATAAACATCACATGACTTCCACATACTAGGGTCAAAGCTCATGAATCTTGTAAACAATCATAAATCAAAACTCAAAAACACATTTAACATCAATTTCAACTCACATTAATCATTAACAACTCATAAACATAAAATCTTTGAGTTTTAGAAAAGGGTACTTGAGCTTCTTGGATAAAAGGGACCCAAGAATCAACATCTACATACCTGGGGAAACTCTTTTCTTGAAAGTCCTTAGAAAGATTTCTTGATTCCTCTTGATTCTCTCTTGATTTTTGTTGAAGGAGAAAAGAGGATTTTAATTTTGGAAACCCTAGTTTTTGTAGTAGAAGGAGAGAAAATGAGGCTAAATGCCCTCAACCAGGTATTTATAGAGGTTGGGGAAAGGGGAAAAGACCAAAAAGCCCTTGGAATTAAATTGACAAATCCCTAATTTTACCTGTTCGTGCGACGTGCCATAATTGGACCAGCTCACTGGAATTTGGACAATTAGGAAACTGCACGATGGTGCGACGCAGTGGATATCGCATTGCCCCCTTGATTACGAACTCAAACTATACCACAACGCAGTGGAATCGTGGAGGTTTCCCTAGAAATTGACAAATTCTGAAATTAAGCCTTGGCGCGATGTGCGATAATCGCGGAGGCTCACTGGATTTTGATGATTGTTATTTTGACTGGCTTCACGACGCGCTAAAGTGCCAGGTGGCACACTATCTTACTAAAATGACTCTAACTCTTTAGCCAGTATCTAATTTGGGTGAATTTTGTATCGATGGAAAACTTATTCAATGCTCTACAAGGGGAAAAAAGTAGAAATTAGGGAAATTCCACATGATCCAAAGTATTTCATACTGGGGAAGATATTTCTAAAACTTTTAGACTCGGATTCCTGCTTTATTGAATATAGTCAAAGGCTCAGACTAGAAGAGGATTTTACGGGGCATTACAACACCCTCAACTTAAGACAATTGCGTGTCCTCATGAAACTCAACACCAAATTGCATACATAAACAATAGAATGACAGACAATCAATTGATGGACTAGATTTCACACAACCATTCAGTTGTCTTCTCACTCATAACGGCTCAACACATTAGGATCTACAATCAGAATTGTTTATATTTCAGCGCACACACACCAACATGGATATAATATCCTATAGAGTTCAGCAAAACTAAGTGTAACTCAAGTTTCCCTCATAGTCAATGAAGTCCACCACTCATTATATCTTATGGATGAAAATCAAGACTCCCACACTCATCAAAGAAGTTACAAAAATAGAATATACACCCATAGGATTTCCCTTATCATCTAATGATCCATTATGGTTGATCTACAAAGATCAAGTAGGTCTTTTTCAGGCTTATAATGAGGTTTTGGGGCTAGGTAAGGACAAATTTAGGGAAAAGTGACTCAACGTTTAGACTTAACTCTCTTTGGCCTTGAATTCTAGTCACCAAAGCTATAGCTTTTCTAGCTTACTTACAATCTCTATTATTCATTCACACTTTTCCATAACACTTTTTTTAAGCATCAGCCACCCTAAACTTATGCTGATGCGGTCAGTTCGTATTCATTCAGTAATTCTACTCCTTCTTCATTCTTGGACGCTCGGGGAGAAAGTTCCATAATTCAGATAGATAGAAGGGAGAATGCCGCTGACAAAGATGACAAATAAGAGCTCTACCAGTATCTATTTCTTTTGATTGAGTCAAAGATGAGGTGCAAAATATCTTAAATAGATCAGGGCTGAATGCTTCATTTTAGCTCTAAACTACTTTTCTGTTAAATTGCTAACGTCCTGACAATAGGCACCCTTAACGTAGGTATTTTGCCTAAGTTAAGGTGTACATTGTCTAATAGTGGACCAGGGCCAAAGTTAGGTGTTAACAACCTAAAGAGAGTTAATTAAAGTTATTGAGAATGAAGAAAAATTATCATTAAGCATGGTAACATAAGAGGGAGAGTCCTAAGAGGAGATAACTGATCCTAAATACTTTGAATGCAAAGGAAGTTAAACAGTTTTAGGGTTTGAAAGGGCTGCATAATATGTAACCTCTTTTTCTTATTAGTCTAAAACCGTTTGGATCTGACAAGGATACTTAAATAATCATAAAATTTGAACTGACCCAACCTATCACTTAGGGTTTAATTGATGGTTGACCTGACGGTCCATTAAGGGGCTAACGATCCCATCAGGGTAACCGTCGAGGCTTACTAGAATCACATTAAGCATCCCTTGCCATGATGGCTGGTCTAACGGTCCATCAGAGATTTGAGGGTCTATCGAACATTCCGTTAGTCCAATCCAGAAACTTAAAATTTGACCTAAAGGTTGACAGAGGTTTTGACAGTCCATCGGTATCCTGATGGTCCGTCGGTAGCCTGACGGTTCATCAATTTGGCCGTCAATCCTTATCCAAAATCTCAATTTTTTGACTATGCCTTTGACGGTTCCATTGATGGTTCATCAAGGCCTTGACAGGCTGAAAAAATACTTTCTTTCTGCATTCTCAATTTTGCACACTTCACAAACACATCAAATTTCACAAAATTATCAAATAAACTCTAACTATGGTTACAACAACACTTTGTGGGTTGCCTTCCACTAGCGCCTGATTTATTATTGTGGCATGATTCAGTTATCTCAATTACTCAGACTTTCTCTAAATACATCGTAGTTATGCATTTCACTGAGTCCATTGGACCGATATACAACTTCACTCATATCCCGTTAACCTTGAAGACACTTTCATCCTCGTTTTCAAGTTCAACTACTCTAGATGAGTAGTTTTGGTTAACTTTAAATAGGCCTGACCACTTTGTGTTAAGTTTACCTGCAAAGAGCTTTATTCTAGAGTTAAAGAGAAGTACCCAATCACCTTTCTAAACGTCAGACTTTTTGATCCTCCGATCATGGTACTTCTTCATCTTCTCTTTTTACAAATTGCTCTTTTATAAGCCCCAACACGGAACTCATCCATCTCATTCAGCTACCCCAGTCCCAATTCTTCTGCCTCATTCTAATTCAAGTTTAACATCTTGAGTACCCACAGTGCCTTGTGTTCCAGTTAAATCGACAAGTGGCATGCCTTTCCATAGACCAATTGGTACAGTAACATTTCAATGGGAGTCTTGAAAGTTGTTCTATATGCCCACAAGGCATCATCCAGCTTCCTAGACCAATCTTTTCTACTCGCATACACCATTTTGTAAAGAATAACTTTAATCTCCCTATTTGAAATCTCCACTTACCCATTTTGACACATAAATAACAATGAGCAATATGTATTTCAACTCGTAAGAGATCACAAAGGGCCCCATGAAATCAATGCCCCATACATCAAACAACTTGACTTCCATTATTTTTGTCATAGGCATCTCATGGTGCTTTGAGATTGACCTGTGTCTCTGGCATTAGTCATATCTTCGCATGAACTCATAGGCATCTTTGAATAAGGTTGACCAATAATAACCACTCTACAACACTTTCCTCATAGTACAGTAACCTGCATGGTGACCCCCGACCGGAGAAGCATGACAAGTTTCTAGGATATTCAACATGTCCATCTCTGGAATACATCGTCTGGTAATATTATCCGTACACCGCCAAAATAAATATTGATCATCTCATAAGTAGTGTGTAACATAATGTAAGAACTTCTTTCTTTGATGAAAAGAAAGATTCTCCGAGATGACTTCACTTATCATATAATTTGCAAAGTGAGTGTACCAAGGCACTCTTTTAAAACAAAAGCCAGGACCTTCTCATCTGGAAATGTATCATCAATTTTGAACTTATCCTCGACTGGATGATCACCCTTAAGTCTATATAGGTGATACCAACTTGATTTTTGAATCGTTTTTGATCTTTGACATCAAAGCCAAATTCTTACAGAAGCAACACCCATCTAATTAGCCTTGGTTTAGCATCCTTCTTTGCCATCAAATACTTCAAACCAGTGTGGTCTGTGTGCACTACCACCTTAGTCCCTAATAAGTACGCACAGAACTTCATAAATGCATAGACCACTGTAATAAGTTCCTCCTATGTCACTGTGTAAATCTTTTGGGCCCTATTTAATGCCTGCCTCGCTTAATAAATGGGATGAAATAGATTTTCTTTATTTTGGCCAAGCACAACTCCAAGAGCTACTCCACTTGTATCACACATGATTTTGAATGGGTTTGACCAATTGAGTACAATACTGATTGGTGAAACAACTAATTTCTCCTTGAGGTATTCAAATTCCTTCTTGTAATCATCATCGAATATGAATTTGGTCTCCTTCTCCAAAAGCTTGCAAAGTGGGTTTGCAATTTCAGAGAAGTCCTTCATATATCATCGATAGGATCCCGCATGACCAATGAAACTACAAACTCCCTTTACTGAGATGGGAGGAGGTAGTTTCTCAATAACCTCGACCTTTGCCCAGTCGACTTCAATTCCCTTGGCCAAAATTTTGTGACCAAGAACAATGCCCTCCTCAACCATTAAGCGGCATTTCTCCTAATTCAACGCTAAGTTGTACTCCTCACATTGCTGTAATATTCTACTCAGATTTACCAAGCATAACTCAAAAGAATATCCCACCACTAAAAAGTCATCGATAAAAACCTCCAAGGTATCCTCCTCTATGTGAGAAAATATAGATACCATGCACCGTTGGAACGTGGAGGGTGCCTTATATAAGCCAAATGGCACCCGCTTGAAAGAGAAAGTACCGTACGGGCAAGTGAATATCATTTTCTCCTGATCCTCTGGAGTAATAGAAATTTAGTTATAACTCGAATACCCATCCAAGAAAAAATACTAACCTCTTCCCGCCAACCGATCTAGTATTTGATCCATAAAAGGCATCAAAAAGTGGTCCTTCATTGTCCATGAGTTGAGCTTATGATAGTCCATGCAAACTCTCCACCCTGTCACAGGCCTGAGTGGAATTAACTCACTTTTCTCATTCGCCACTACAGTCATGCCCCCTTTCTTGGGCACACATTGATGGGCTTACCCATTTACTATCAAATATGGGGTATACAACTCCTACATCAAGCCATTTAATGATCTCCTTCTTAACCACTTCTTGCATAGATGGGTTAAGGCGATGTTTGTGCTCAATGGTTGGTATGCAATCTTTCTCAAGCTGAATGTCATGAGTGCAAATACCAGGAGGAATACTAATTATATTAGCAATAGTCCAGCCTACAACCCTTTTATATCATCTAAGCATAGAGATAAGTGCCTCAACCTGGTGGTCAATCAAATCAACAACAATAATCATAGGCAAAGTGTTTCCACTACCTAGAAACACATACCATAAATGTACTGACAACTCCTTAACTCCAACATCAGTGGCTCTTTGATAAATAGCTTAGCTGGAGGGTTGGTTAATTTTTGAATCTAAGTCCAACTTCTTTGGAGCATATGAATAGGATCCCATTCCCATTAAATCATACACTGTCTCATTATATCCTCGATACCTTCACCATCAAAATTTATCAAGACTACAGCCAGAGTTTCCAAAGCAAATTTTTCCTCAATTAGAACCTCTCTCAGATCTTCATAATAAATATGAATGATAGAAAATTCACTCATCTCCTTGGGTTTCTTTATAGATTGGCATACATCAAAGAGACCCACCTTATCATTAAGCCTGAACAGTAACTTATTAGCTCTCAAATGAATAAGAACACTTTTGATTGTGAGGAAAGGTCTACCCAAGATTATGGGTACCTCAAAATGCACCTCACAGTCCAAAATATTAAAGTCTGTAGGAAATATAAAACTATACATCTTTACTAGCACATCATATAATATTACCACTGGCTGCTTCATAGACCTATCCGCCATCACCAATCACATATTTGTGGGTGTAGGGTCCCCCAAACCTAACTTCTTATAAAAAACAAATGGCATCAAGTTAATACTCCCTTTGATATTGCATAAGGCCTTAGCAAAATCAAGTGACCCAATAGTATAAGGGATGATGAATACTCCTAGGTCTACTTTTTTTTGTACCAAGGATCTTATCGAAATTGACAATAGTGAAGATTATCCACCGGTTCATAGCTAATTGTTCTCTTCTTTATCATGAGATCCTTCATAAACTTGGCATATCTAGGCATCTGGTCTAATGCCTCCAATAAAGGCATATTTGCCATCAATTACTTTAGCATTGCTATATATTTGCTGAACTTTGTCTCATCATCTTTCTTCTTCAATCGATAGGGGGAGGGCGGTGGTGGTTTTGGAAGAGTAGTAACCACTACCTCCTCTTTTTTTCTTTTTATTTTCTAACTTATCAACCTACTGATGGTTAGATGTAGCCTCATTACCATCCAACTTCTCAGACTCTACTAGATGAGTTTCATCATCTTGTGTATCTTCTTAAATCAAATCATATATCATACCTTTGCCCAAAAAAGGGCCAGGTAATACTTTACTACTCCGAGTAGTAACTGCTATGCAAGTTCCACCATTCCAAGGATTTTATACTGTATCTCTTGGCAATGTACTACTCTTCCTCTAATTAAATATTGCCAAGAGTTGGCTCATCTGCTATTCCAACTATTTGATAGAATTTAAGTGCAAATTTACTAGCTAACTCATGGAAGACACGCCACTATTCATCATTGTCACCCCATCATTGGTCGCCTCAACTCCCTTTAATAGTTTTTCCATTATGTAATCCATGGACATCTTACCTGAATAGGTAGTAGCATTATCCTAGTTTCTAGGAGGTACATACAGTCCACTCCTATCATTCATATTCTTCTAACTTCGTTAGTCCCTATCTTTGTAACCATCCTTGTTGTAATAGTTCCGACCTTGAGTTCCTTGACTATTGCCTCGGAAACCCCCTAATTATTTAGATAGTTTTCCTCTTCCTCAAAATCAAAATCAGCTCTGCCTTATGACCAAACAACTTTTACCTTCTTAGTCTTCCTATATAATAAGTGTTTAGTAACTAGATTTATCTCGGTTTTCATATGTGCCATATCCTGGTCATGTTCCTCCTTTTTAGACGTTGCTCTACAGACATACCACTAGAAATAGTAGGGCTTGCTACCACGGGATCCCTAGTATACCAAGATCTACTTGTCTTAGTCAACCTCTCCAACATATCTACCACCTCAGTGAATGTAAGCTTCATGAAGGCTCCTCCTGCAAAATTGTCTATAGTTTGTTTAGTGATAGAGTTTAAGTCTCTATAAAATGTCTCAATTAAATTCTCATTGGTCATCTTGTGGTTTGGGCATTGTGTAAGCTTCTTCTTGAATCGTATCCAAGTCTCATGTAATGCCTCATTCAATAACTGTCTGAAGTTGCTAATCTCATCCTTCAACTATAACATCCTAGAGGGTGGAAAGAACTTTTATAGGAAATCTCCTTTCAGTTGCCTCCAGTTTTTATCGAATCGAGAACCAACTTATTTATCCATATTATTGCCTCCCCTGACAAAGACAACAGAAATAACCAAAGATGAATTGCACTTTTTCTAAGACCTGAGTTCTCAAAGGACTTGGAAATATTGATGAAATTCACCAAATGTATGTTTGGGTCGTCTCCAGGAAGTCCTCCAAAAACCCCTTGAGATTGAGCAGCTGTATCATGGTTCTAGTGATAATAAATTTCACTCCAGGTGCTAATGGTGGTGGGATGATTGCTCAGATCGCATGATGTTCCGGCTTTTGACAAAATATTTTTCATATTTTTCTTAGGAAAATTGCATATTTTCAAGAAACCAAGGTTGAATTTAATGCTAGTTTTTAGTGTTTCAGGGTAAGGAAATGACTAAAAGAAAAGACTAAAAAAATTAGCTAGAAACACTTCTGACGGTCAAAATGGTGGACCGTCAGTCTTACGACGAACCACCAACTTAATCGTCAGATCAAGGTAGAACCCATGAACTCAGAGACCCAACGATGGTCCATGTGGTAGATCGTCAGTCCTACAGCGGACCACCACTTTTTTCGTGAGCACTAAACAAAACCAGGAATTTTTAAAGGCTCAGCGATGGCCAACTTGGTGGACCATTGATCTTTCGATGGACCACCACTCCAGCCATCAGGATTATCCAGAACCTGACTCTCCAACACAACCAGCAATGGTCAAGATGGTGGACCGTAAGTCCTGCGATAAACCACCATATGAACCGTTAGTCTTAACCAGAAAGTGACCATCCAAGATCAGCAGCGACGAACCAAACGGTGGACCGTCAGTCTTGCGATGGACTACCACTTTAGCAGTCACTTTGGACACAGATTTTATGTTATTCAAATTTTAAATTCTTTTACCTGTGAACATATAAATACCCAGTTTTAGGTTTTATTAGGCATCTTTTATCTTTTACTAGGTTTTTCCAAGACTTGAACCATATCGCTACATAGTTTCTCCATGAGATTTATTCTTGAATATGGGATCAAGATTTCATTATTATACTTTCTACTGAAGATTGAAGAACAATAATCGTGAATTTTGTAAGTGAATTCTAAATTTCTTTATGAATATCACAATAATTTCTTCTCTTTCTTTGATGGAAATGTGTAGTTAAGCTTCCATAACTAGGGTTATGGGAGCCTTGATATGAATAGCTAATTGGGGGTTGTGAAACTAGTAGATTCCTATGATTGATTAATATTGCATAAACCCTTCTTTACTTTAATGACTTTTCTTGGTTACAAATTCAAAAAGTGAGCCCGAGAACAACATTTGTTCAAATAGAAAAGCATTTGTTGGAAAAATAAAGGATTTAGACAAATCTAAAGACTTTTTAACCTTTGTATAGAGGGTAGATGCCTTAACCGGATCAACTCATGTGAGAATATAGTTAGATAAATAATATGTTCCTTAAATTGAAAAAATTAAGGGATAAGTTACTCATTTTAGGTTGAGAAACTAGTGAGTAAGTCATAGAATCCAATTAATCTTGCAATTAAAAGTATTCACTGGTAATCTAAAATAGTTCACAACCCTAGCTGCTTAAGAATCTTGGCAACCATAATCCTAGTTTGAATACCCTTATTGAATTGCTATTTGCAATACAATTGATATTTAGATTATTCTCTATGACAAGTATTTAAATATAATTAATAAATCAAAACCCCCTTTATTTTGGAACCTTTGATCAACATTATAATAACAACCATAATACTTAGTGAACAAGTATTCCCCGTGGGATTTGACACCAACCCAGTTAGGCTATATAGTTGATAGTGATCACTTACACTTTATAATGAGATTTGTAATTTGGGCGTATCAAATTTTGGTGCTATTGTTGGGTAATACAGTTGTTAATTAAGTTTGTGATTGTTAATTGACCTTTGGTCAAACTCCTAAATTTTACTTTTATTTATTATTTTTGATTTGTGCAGGGTATTTATTGTGTATGCCAAGTACATATAGATTAGGTGCACCGTTAGGACCTATACATCCAAAACCATAGTTAATTGGCAGAATGGCAGACCTTTAGGAAGCTGAAAGACTACCCGCCATGGCAAGATCCTAGATTGATTAACAGAATGATGGTCAACCTGCACTTCATCTTAATCCTGATGATGATGATTTAGGGGATGAGGACTTGTTAGATCCTGCCAACCCAAGGGGTGCAGAGAATGTAGCTGCCCCGGTGAACCGTAATGTAATTAGAAATAATCTTTTTAGAGCAAGACAAAATTGTTAGCCTATGCAGTTTGGTCTAAATAATGACGAGGATGGAACAGATGGAGCAGGTGCTACTGGAGATAATATTTCTCCACCTCTAGCACCAGGATCGAAGTTCAATATTACCAGTATAATAATTTAACTCCTTCATCTGAAGTGGTTGTTCGGTGGTCTTTCGGGGGATGATCCTAATATGAACTTAGTGAACTTTGTCACTATTTACAAATCCTTTGATAATCCAAGAGTGGGACAGAATGCTATCCAACTATGTTTGTTTCCATTGTCTCTATGTGGAGAGGCAACACAATGGCTCAATGGACTGATTCTTTATTCTATAACCAAATGGAGGAATTTAAAAGAAGCTTTCCTAAAAAGGTTCTTTCCACCTTCTAGGAGGGTACAATTGAGGGATGAAATCAGTAAATTTTGGAAGCTTTCCATTGAAGCTCTTTATGAGACCTAGGAGAGGTTTAAAAAAAAGCTGATTCAATGCCCAAACCACAATATGACAGATATTTATTTGATAGTGAATCTTTACTTTACTTTAAACTCTATTACAAAGCCAGTTGTGGATAATGCTGTAGGAGGATCATTTGTTGACCTCACTTTTCTAGATGCCTTAAAGATGCTTGATCGGACGACCAAACAAAGTAGAAATTTGCATACCAGGGATTCTGTGGTAGCAAGCCCTACTGTGTCTGGTGGTATGACAATAGAGCAATGCAAGAAGGAGGAGGAACAGGACCAGGACATGGAACACTTAAAGACACAAATGGATTTGTTGACCAAATATTTATTATCTGGAAAGAATGCAAAAGTAAAAGATGTAGGATCCCAAGGCAGAGCTGACTCTGATTTGGAAGAAGAGGCAAACTATCTAAACAACCAAGGGGTTTCCATGGCAATAGCCAAGGGAACCTAGGTCGGAACTATTATGACAAAGCTGGTTATAAAGATAAGGACCAAGAGAGTTGGAAGAATAATAAAAATAGGAGTGGACTGTATGTACCTCCTAGAAGCCGTGATAATGCTGCCACCAATTCAGGCAAAAGGTCCATGGAGGATATGATGGAGAAAATATTTAAAGGAGTTAAGGAAACAAATACTGGAGTGACTATGATGAAGAGTGACTTATCTTCCATGAGTCAATTAGTAAATTCGCACACAACTTCTACCAAACAACTGGAGCAGTAGACGATCCAAGTATCTAAAATATTCAAGCAAAGAAAGAGTGGGACTGTACCAAGTGATACAGTTTAGAATCCGAGGATTGATTGATCTGTATGGCTATCACCACTAGGAGTGATAAGATGTTATCTAGTCTAGGTCTGGAAGCATCCTCTTATATTAATGAGGTCAAAATGGATGGAGAGATGGTTAATGAATCTCCCGTGGTGCTTATTGAGTTGTGAGGTTCAAAAAAGAAGAATTTAGAAGTGGAACAACTACCTAAGACAAAGCATGCTAGTGATGTAGAGCAAGGCATAAGAAAGAAGACAGAAATTACTCCAGTTGAAATCCCAAGGCGACCACCTCCATTTCCACAATGATTAAAGAAGAAATAATATTATGGAAAGCTTAGCAAATTCATGGCTATGTTGAAATAGTTGACAGCGAATGTGCCCTTAGTTGAAGCATTGGAACTGATGGCCGGATATGCTAATTAATAAAAGACCTATTGATGAAGAAAAGGACTATGAGCTATGAAATAGTAGACAATATTCATCATTGTAGAAATTTTTCTACAAGATCTATTATGCAGAAGAAAATTTATGATGGACCATTTACCGTCCCATGTACGATTGGATCTCTAAATTTTGAAAGGGCCCTTTGTGATCTTGGGGCAAGTAAAAATTTGATTCCATTGGTGGTTTTCAAGAAACTAGGTTTGGGAGATCCTACGCCCACCAATATGCAGCTTTTAATAGTGGATAGATTGGTGAAAAGGCCGATTAGAATTCTACATGATGTACTTATAAAGGTGGCCAATTTTATATTTCCTGCCAACTTTGTAATTCTTGATTGTGAAGTGGACTTTGAAGTACCCATAATTTTGGGTAGGCCGTTCTTAGCATTTAGGAAAGTGTAGTTGACCAGGAGTTGAATGAGCTGAAATTTAGGCTCAACGGGAAAGAGGTTAGTTTTAAAGTATGTAAATCTATGAAACAACAAAAGAAGATGAGCATTTTCTCGATTGTTGATGTATTCTACGAATATGAGTGAGATTCACAAGTTAAGGATATGGGTCTGTTGTGGAGACCATGACTGGTGTGGTTAAAGTTGAAAGCAAGGGTGTTAGTGCTTCCAAAGTGGATGGACTAGAATAAAGCATTTTATTGATTCAACTAGTGAAGTAAAAAGATATCAACAAGGTTTCTTGATAAATTTTGAGTAGTCAATATGACAGATTCATTCCACGAGGTTAAATTAGGTACTACTTGGGATATGTGTAATTCGGTTTCTAGATAGAAAATATGATAAAAGATACCTAAATAAAACCTAAACTGGGTATTTATATGTTCTCAAGTACAGAGAAATTATAATTTGAACTCATTAAAGCTGCGTCGAAGTGGACGACCCATCAGATATTTGATGGTCCGTCATGTGGACCATAACTAATGGTCCCAAAGTGCTTTATTCTGGTTAAGGGATGACGCTCATGTTGGCAGGCGGTCGATGACCTGGCGGTCTATCGCTGACCTGGCGGTCTATTTTCATGGCATGATTGTGGGTTTGTGTTAGTTTTGAAATATGTGTTGGGGGTTTTGGTTACTAATGGTTGGATGACATTTTCTCATGTTTTAATTATGGTTTTCATGTTATATTATTCTTTTGAATATGTGGTTGCATAGGAATGGTTGATTGGTACTTGGTTTTGACTTTGGAAACTATATACACTTATTTTTTTGCTAAAATGTCCAAAAGAATGGTTTTTACACATTGTATGGCTTTTATTGAAATTATTGAATTATATAATTTGTTAATGGAACCTAAATTGGTTAGATGGTTTTAATGGCTAAATGGTAAGGCCTTGGTGGCCATGGATTTGATTAAAAATTTTGTGGGGTATTTGGGAATCCCACAAGTAAATCAAATAATAGAATCTATGAGGTACATGGGAATCCACTAAGTAATTGGATAAGTACATTGCTTGGAAGCTATAATCGGTATGATGATACCACTTCTTATAGCCTTGGTTAATATTATATGAAATTGGTGGTTTTGTTGTGTGATAATGGTTTTAGTTGGGAAATATTGGCGGGTTGTGCGAGCTAATCATTAATGGGTGAGTCCAATCACGGACACTCTAAATTCATGTTTGCTGATTTGATGATTAGTAATGGCTACCATATATTTATGGGTATACGGGAATCCCTTATATTATACTTGTATATATGTATCATGGAGGGTAAAGGGTGCACAGGAATTCCTTGTCCCTAAGATATCTCTAATTCATTTGGCTACATGCACTAGGGCCCGTTCAGGGGGTAACACTGGACCCATTTATCCTATGGGTAATTCAAGGATGGTTAAGCTATACATACCCAGGTTAATATTTTAAACGCATTCTAAACCCGGTTCCCTTTGCTGGCATGGATTATATATGTATATGTATGATTGTGCTTGCATATGGTTATTTACTTGGTTTCAAATTTTGGCATTATTTTATCCTTATCCTGAGTGCATGCTAGCGTTCACCCGCTAACGCAATTTTGGGTGTTGTATCCATATACGATGTAGGACTCAGCCATACTACTCCTCCTTCTCGATTATTAGATTTGGAGATAACTTGTATTAGATTGAAATGGTGAGCTTCCATACTTCAAAAGGCTCTATTTCATGTTATGGATTTCTCTACATACTTTTTTTATGTCATATACTTTGGTTTTGGCTATGGTCGGGGGCGTGTCTAGACCGAGTATTATTTTACTTTCAGATAGAGGCTTTATGGGACTACTATGGGTTTGTAAGGGCGATGTTGATATTAGTGTCAGCCTTGGCATTGGTATTAGTGTTAGGGATAACACTACTTGAATGTATTTGATTTATGATTTTTCCATTTGGTTATGTTATATATATTTCAAATTTTATCAAATAAAAGGTGTAGGGCAGTTATATATAGGCGTCGGGGGTGGTCTCCGATCCTAGTTGGTTTTATGCACCTGACATGAATAGGCCCTGGTTCGGGTCATGTCAGATTGGTATCAGAGCCCTAAGTTCATGGTCACCTGGAGGTCCATAAATCCGTGTCAAGTAGAGTCTCTTTTAAGTGTGTGTAGCACGCCATACTCAAAAGGTAGAGGCTACAAGGAATTTAGTATTGTTTCTCTTTCTTGTGTTCTATTTTAAGGCTTACAGTCTAACTCCTAAATTCTTCTCTAATTCCTATTTGTTAGATTTTTAGTTAATGCCTCGATGATTTGATCTTTATAGAAACTCCTCTATACCAACTGGGGACAATATTGATGGGATACACTCTACTCATAGGATCCATACTCGATCTAGAGGCTCGATTCCTAGTTATTCTATAATTCCACCAGTTCCTTCTCGTCCTCCCTAGGCTCCTTAGAATGATATGACGAATGTTAAGTTTCATCAATCGATTCATATGATTGCTCAGTTGGTAGCTTCGCAGGCTGAGCATTATAAATCTTTTACTCCATCTTTTGAGGCAATAAGGGTTGGCCAATTCATGAGGTTAAGCCCTCTGACCTTTACGGGTGTAAAGGTAGAAGAGGATCCTCAGGGTTTTTTGGATAAGATGGAATAGATTTTTAGGGTTATGCATGCCATGAATATGAAAGGGGTAGAGTTTGCTTCTTACTAGCTAAAGGATATGGCATACCAAAGGTATGAGGAGTAGGATTAGATAAGGGGTAATGGTGATGAGTCATCCTTGTAGGAGGAGTATTCTAATTCTTTTCTGGATCGCTTCTTTCCTGAGGAATTGAGGGAAGTAAAAGTGGAGGAGTTTGTCAATATGAATCAAGGGATGATGTCGTTCAAGGAATATGCCTTAAAGTTTCACCAATTGTCCCGGTATTCTTTGAAAATGGTGTCTAATATGAGGGCCCAGATGAGGAAGTTTTCTTTGGGACTATCTCGTGAGTTGATCCTTAAAAGTAAGGCTGCCTTACTAATCAAGGACATGTATATCTCTAGGTTGGTTGTTTATATGCAATAGCTAGAGAAAGAGTAGAAGAAGTATGTTAAAATAGGGGAAAGGTAAGGCAAGAAGTTTAGGTTCTTTGAAAAAGGTGGTGGCGAATAGCAGAGTGGCAGGGATGGTGGTAAGTGGCCTAAGAAGAAGTGGGGGCAATTCTGGGTGTGAGTCAATGGCTAGTTTCCCTACCCAAACATGTTAGGTGATAGGTGTTTCCATGGTGGTGACAACTTTAGGGAACAGGGTGCCCAGTCTCAGGATAATAGGTCTCAGTCAGCTCCGACATGTCCTTTCTATAGATTCTGTGGTTGTTTGCACAAGGGTTTCTATAATGAGGAAAGAGACAGGTGCTTTAACTGTGGTCAGCCAAGCCATATGCTTAGAAACTATCCTGTTGGTAAGGTAGCCTCTGGGGAAAATAAGTTTTGGTTTCTTTGCCTTCAGCTCCAGCACCAAAGGGTGCACAATCTTGTTCAATCACTAGTAAAAACATATTTATGCTCTCACTACTTAATAAGAGTTCGTGGCATCTCCTGATATCCTGACTAGTATGTTGCAACTATTTTCTCATGATGTGTATTATTTATTTGTTCCGAGGTCCATTCTTTCTTATTTAACCCGATTTGTGGTGGTGTATTTTGGTTTTGGTCTCGAGTATGTTTCAAACCTTTTTTTTGTTTCTACCCTATTTGGTGACTTTGTGGTTGATAAGAGAGTCTATAGGGTGTGTGTGGTATGTGTTAGTAGTAAATAAAGTCTTAGCATGGATCGAACACTTACCATGTATTAAAGTCTTCACATGTATCGAAGAGCACATAATTGTAGAATTTTATGCTATCATTCCACAATTTATTCACTAAGGCTTTTCAATAAACAGTTGACATGCATGGGCTTGTACACAATTGGGGATTTCTAGTCAACATTCTATAATGGCTATAATTCATTCGCATAAGCATTTTATCAAACATATGGGGAGCATGATTTGCTTATTCAACAATTTCTACACTTAATTGTCATAAGCACACTACTTAACAAGAAACTTAAAGATGGTTTATCATGAACATCACATAAATATCACATAATAGGGTCAAATCTTGAAAACCTTATAAACAAACATGAATAACAACTCAATAATAGCATGAACATCAATTTCAACTCACATGAATCATGAAAACTCATAAACATAAAAGCTTTGAAATTTAGAAAAAGGTTCTTGAGCTTCTTGGATTAAAGGGACCCAAGAATGAACATCTGCATACCTTAGTTTCTTGATTCTTGAAAAGTTAACGGAGGAATCTTGATGATTGGGGTCTTGATTTAGGAATCCTAACTCATGTTCTTGAAAAGAATTGAGAGAAAACAATGATATTCTGGGTGAAATGAGGCTAAATCTCGTGTTAAGGAGTATATATAGGGGTTGGGAAAAGACCTTTTTCGCCCTTGGAATTAAATTGAAAAATCCTGATTTTACATGCTGACGCGACACGCCATAATTGCGCCAGCTCACTAGAAATTAGACAATTAGAAAACTGCTTGATGGCGTGACACGGTGGAAATCGCGTTACCACCTTGGTTGCAAACTAGAAAGGCACCGCGATGCGGTGGAATCGTGTTAGTGCACTGGAAATTGACAATTCTGAAATTAAGCCTTGGCGCAACGAACCATAATTGTGGAGGCTCACTGGATTTTAACAATTGTCATTTTGGCTGGATCCGCGATGCGCTAAAGTGCCAGGTGGCACACTGTCTCACTGAAATAGCTCTAACTCTTTGCCCTAGTATTGGATTTAGGCAAATTTGGTATCGGCGGAAAGCTTATTAAATTCTCTATATGAGAAAAAGTAGATATTAGGGAAATTCTACACGGTTAAAAATACTTATTACTTAGGAAGACACTTCTTAACCTTTTAGGACCGGATTAACACTTAACTGAACACTCTCTAAGGCTTGAAATATGAGAGAATTTTGTGAGGTCATACACTTTTCAACCAATGTAGGAGAGATACAATCCTTCTCCCCTAAATTCTGCAAATCTAAGAAGGCCAAGAGTATCCTATTCTTATGGCCAAACAACAAGCGGCCCAAAGTACAGTTAGGGAAGTGGTAGTCCCACTTTTGATGAAATTGACTTTCCCAATTCAAAGACCAAAAACTGGGAAATTTCGAGTTAAAACACCATAAGGTGAAACTTCTTATCAACAGTGGATAGTTTGTAGATCTTTCCCACGAGGATCCATAAATACACTTGCAGACTTTTATTGAGCTTATTGACACATACATTCCGACTAAGGTAAGTATAGATTATGTAAGGATCATACTGTTTCCCCATTCACTTTTAGGGGAAGCTATAAGGTGGTCGAATGCAGAGACTGCCAATTCAATCACATCATGGGATGACTTAGCTAGAAAGTTCCTCATCAGATTCTTTTCATCAGGCAATACTGTGAGACTTCGTAGTGAGATAGTGAGTTATAAATTGAAGACTGATGAAAATCTATATCATGCTTAGGAATGCTTCAAGGCTTTTATTTGGGATTGTTCACACCACCAATAGTCTAATGAGTTACTTGATCATACTTTTGTAGAAGCTCTTATTCACAATACAAAGATTTTGCTAGATTCATCCGTAGGTGTTCAAGTGCTGGAGTTGACTTATGATGAGCTATACACATTGTTGAACTGCATAGTACAAGGAAATTTCGAGTGGCATTAAGATTCTAGAAGTGCCACAAAAAGAATTATGGGTGTATTGGAGGTGGACCAATTCACAACCTTATCATAACAGGTTTCTGCATTACAAAATTTGATCAACACTCAATTTAGCAACAAAAAGTTGGGAGCAGCACAACCTGTAGCCACAAGCAATACCGTCCAACAATCTATAGGTTGGTGTGAAGTGTGTGGAAATAGTGGCTATGCTGCAACCATGTATGATTCAAATATGGAACCAGTAATGTATTTAGGCATACTAAAAGGCTGAATTATGGTAATGCTTACAACATGAAGTGACAGACTCAGTTGTGGAATGCATAATAACAAAATCAGCAACCACAGGCACAAACAAACCAGTCAACTAGCAATATGAAATAGATGATAAAACAACTCTTAGTTAATTATACACATTTTGCTGCAGACTTAAGAAATTCACAAGCAGCCTAAAAAATCTTAGAGTTGCAAATTGGGCAGTTATGATGAGCATTCAATACTAGGCCACAAGGTGGTTTGCCAGCAGATATAGAAAATTCAAAGCAAGTCATGGAAATCACCTTGAGAAGTGGTAAACAGATTCAAAGAAAACCTCCAAAGGCAATTAAGGAGGTAGATGCTGATGTGGTGACTGAACAGGTAAATAAAGAAGTTGCTGAAAATTCAAGGAAGTCTGAGTACTTGAAAGAGGAAGTTGCTGTAAAAGAAGTGACGAAGATACCGCCACTACCTTTACCACAGAAGCACATAAAAGAAAAGAAGGATGCTATGTTCATAAAGTTCTTTGATATATTCAGAGAATTGTATTAATTTACCTTTGCTAGATGTTTTGCAGAGAATGCCCAAGTACACAAAGTACTTAAGGGATATAATTGCTAATACGGTAAAATTGCAGGATATAGGAGTTATAACACTCACTGAAGAGTGTAGTGCTATGATGACACAGAAAATTCCTAATAAATTGAGAGTTCAGGGGAGGTTTGCTATCCCTATTCAAATTAGGAAAAAAGTGGTCCATGCATTGAGTTACTTAGGGGAAAGTATAAAATTGATGCCCCTATCGCTGTTTAAAATATTAGGCTTGGGAAAGCCTAGATCAACCACCGTGGTATTACAGCTGAAAGATGGGTAATTTACATATCTGAATGGAATAATTGGGGATGTCCTTATAAAGGTTGGTAAATTTATTAAACCTTCTGACTATGTTGTTCTTGATTTTGAGGTAGATGAACAGGTACCAATAATCTTGGGGCATCCATTCTTAGTAATTAGAGGGGACTTAATTGATGTTAGATAAGGCACGCTCAAAATAAGGATGGATGATAAAGAGGTGGTATTTGATACTTACAAAGCAACCATTGTAAGTTCCCAATATAAAAATATATGTGTGATAAATGTTTTAGAAGGGGAAAAGTATGGAATGGTTACTCCACCAAAGACCTCTTCGGATTACCTGATTGAGCGGCCCAAGTGGAATCCACTATTTCCCAATATGATGAAGGTTAAATTTGAAAAATATGTTGGCTTTTAGAGTGCAAACTCATAAGGTTAAAAATAAATAAGAAAATGGCTCCCAAAGAGGAGTAAGAGGGTGAAGGAATATGGCTGAGTTGAGTTGGGTCATGCCGCGATGCTAAATCAGGCACTTCTTGGGAGGCAACCCAAGTTAATTAGGTTTGTTTTCTTAATAGTTTTAGTTTTTATTTCACGTAGTTTTTGTTTTTTGTAGAGTCACAGGTTGATGGGAAGTCCGAGTACCATAAACTTGAGCTAAGAAGCATGGCAAAGATTGATATTTAAAAGATGTTAATAGATAGGCCTAGAGGCCTTAGGGAGTAGTTCTATCTCTTAATTTAAGTTCACTTTGGGGAAAATTAGATTTTTAAGTGTGGGATGGGGAAATTCCCAAATTTTGGCGCAATTTAAAATTTTTTTGTGTAAGATATTCTTGTTGGTGCTATTTTTGATTATATGATGGAAGTTTTTTGTTTTTAAAAGCATGTTGATTAAGTGAATTGCTATTTTTCAGACATCTAGGCTCATGTATGTGACTCTTGTACTTCTTGGCCTAATTTTGAATTTATGTTATAGTTTGGTTGGGAGTTTATGATGGTACTATATGAGTTAAGCATGTGCCATATGCATGTAATATTTTTGTATATTCTTTGTTGCATGTGATGTGTAGAACTTTCCCAGTGTGTGTGTGAAGTGAATTAAAGAGTGTGGGTTTAGGAGATGATTTAGGCATTTCTTTGATAGCCTTGTTTTATACCTTCTATTTGTCCTACCCTTTATGCATTATCCTAGTTAACCCCCATTGAGCCTTTAGCCTTTTCTTTGGAAGCCGCATAAGTAGCCTAATCCCTTCTTTGATAGACCATAATTTGATCCAAAAATCTCCTAAGTGCTTTAATAAAAAATTGATTTAGTAAGGAGTTTGAAAAATTGAAGAAGAAAAAGGTAAAATTAATGCCCTAAGGTAATAGTTATTGGTACTTATATTTTATATATGGTGGTTGGGAGTGATATAAATGGTGTTAGAAATATTCCTATGGTTGTAGAAAATGAGAAAAATTGAATCTTGAAGGAATAATTGATGCGCCCACCATGTGTTTGTGAAAATGCTTAAAAGAGATGGGGCAATAACAAAAGATATGGGTGGATGAAAATGTGTAATTTTGTTGTTAAATATTGGTTTTTAATGTATAATTTAGTGTATTAAAGCGCTTAGAGAGGTCAATCACTATTCTTAAATAGTTTCTACCCGTCCCTTAGCCTACATTACAACCTAGAAAATTCATAATTGACCCTAAGCTTTACATTCTGATATTAGTGGAGCATTTCACTAAGGGTAAGCCTTTGGTTCATTGTGTGTAACTTTTGAATTTCTTGTGAGGGTGAGTCTAACTTGATTCCAGTGCCCTTTGTGATAAATTGTATTATTGTGAGTGATTATGGGTAACTCTCTTGTCATGAGGGGCACATGTTTGATTAATATAGGTAATTTTTATGATTTCCTTGATTTAGAAATATGCATGAGTTTTCCACTAGGTGAGTCAATTCTTGAGGCTAGGATTTGTTGGAGTAGTGTTCATGAGTTTTCAAAGATGTAAATAACATGCTTAGAGTAGTAACTTGCATTCTGTGTAGTCATTGTAGTACTAGCTTGAGTGTCTTGCATTTAGTAGAAGTGTAGAGTCTCCTTAGTTGATAATTATTATAGTTAAGATTGTTAGAGGAAGAACAAGGTTTTAAGTGTGGGGTGGTGATATTGGGTGTATTTATGCATTATAGTATCACTATTCTAGCCTTTTTAGTCTTGCTTTGAGGATGATTCTATGCTATATGGGTTGATGAGATAAATATGTATAAAAGTGTTAAAGCATATGTTTACAATGGTTACAAGTTTTTTTCTAACAAGTTGGTACTTCATAGAGTCAATTGGAGTTCAATAGAGAAAACAAGTCTTTCTAGCTTGAGCTAGTTGCTTGTCTAGTCTATCTTGATGGACTCTATTGTGTTTTATGTGTTTCTTATGGTTTAAATGTTTTATTGTATGTGGAACAACTTGTTATTAGTGTAAAAAGTTCATGTGAGTCAATGAAAGAGTTGAAACTTTAAGTTAAAGGTCATAGAAACCAACCTAGTCTACGCTTTTGTTTTTTATTCATCGTGATGGATATTGTGTGTTTGAACCTATAATTCGTGTGGTGTGTTCTTTTAGGATCCTTTGTGAGCTTAATATGATGATATATGGATGATATAAAGGCTTAAAAAACATTGGAAAGATACCCTAAGTAGGGGGATGAAAGGAGGAAGGACCAATACTTAACCAAAATTTAGAGGACAAATTCTAGTAGCACCATGTGATTTGCGTGTGTCTCATGCTCTATTCCTATGGAATATAGGGTGCGTCGTATGATCTATTTCATAGTAATATAGGGTGCGATGCATGGTCTACTCCACCCCTGGGCGTTTCAAGCTAATTCGACTCCAACGCGGACTTGGCTTACCCTTATACTATAAATACATGTTGTATCACGTTTTTACATATCTTTTGACATATTTTGGAGAAAAAGGGGCTGCTACAAAATCATAGTTAGTTTTTTATTATTTTAATTTAGTTTATTCATGTTTTTAGTGATTAATTACAACCTTGTGATTACAATTATGACTATGAGTGCCTAAACGCCCTTTTCTGAGGTTGAAGCCAAGAACATGGTTAATTTTGTTTTGAATTAAGTTTGTTTAACTTTGATTATCATTATTGGTTGTTTGTTCATATTTTATCTAACTACCATAAGGATTCATGACCCTCAGAATATATCAATTGTCTACCTTTTGATCTTAGGAGAGGGAATAAGGGATAAAAATAAGGAGATGAATAAAGTTTGGATTTTTATTCTTTTATGAAATAAAGAATTGAACTTAGCACCTATGAAAGAGATGTACTAAGGATCTGAACTTGATTTAAACGTAGGATGATAGCTTAAATAACCTAATTGGATCATTATATCACCGCTCAACGACATAGTTGTAAGGTTCAACTTAGGCAAAAGATTAGAGGTTGGGAAAGCATAATCATCCAAATAACCCTATGAATCTACAACTAAGATAATAATGTTAACGGATGGAGTTCAACAACATTGTATGATTATTCAAAATGCTTCAGCCCTGGGTTTTCTCTTATTGATTTTTGTTTACTTTTCTCAAGTTATAAATTCCAAACTCTCTTGTTGGTTACACTCGTATCAATTGAATCAAGATTGTGAACTATAATAGAATTGTTGTCAAATCAAGTCTTTGAGAGATTGATACATGGATTATTGAAGGCCACTTTACTACATGATAAGAGTACGTACATTTGCATGTGCACTTGGGCGCTGTCAATATTCTTTTTAAAAATGATACTAGGACATTAGAGATGTTATTTTCTCTTTGATATGATGTGGGGCCTTGCTTCTCTCTCTTAAATGGGATATTGGGTCCTTTAGAGATGATATTACCCTTAGATATAAAATTTTTCCAATAGAGACAATATTCCTTATAGTCATCATACATGGCTAATAGATATGAGATGTCTAATAAATATGATATGCCTCATAGTTATGAGATATGATTATTGAGGCATTATGCCTCCTATATGTAAGACTATTATAGATATTCTTTTGGTTTATAAAGATGTTAGGCCTTGTGACTATGCTATGTCTTATAAATATGAAATAATGTATGAATATGATTATCGACATGAATTTCTGATATGAATATAGGCCTAAGGTTCTGATCTCGATGTTTTGATTATTCTAGACATATTATTGGGGGAAGGACTATGTTGTGATATTGGTTGGACATTCGAGAAGTGATTATTTTTTTAAAGGATACGGTTGTAGTTTATGAATATTTATATATGTTTTTTTGTGTATGTGTTTACACATATCTCTCTGGTATAGGGTGTGGAAAGATGCGGTATGATGTTTATGATTACAATGTTTGAATACTAGTGATGGCATGCATATATTTTGTACATTCATGATCGTTGCATTGATGGTTGATATGATTCCAATTATATTATAATATTATTATTGTTGCCATTAACTAAGGGTTAAAACCAACTTTCTACGTTAATAATGGATTTCTTCATAATAATAAATGACAACCTTTAATGAATAACTTATATGTAAAAGAGCTTCATAAAAATACTTTAATGACTTGACCGAGATAAGTTCTAGTCTATGATTTCATACTACTAATTATTCTGGTCATTAAAGATTCTGACCATTTCTATACTTTTATAATAATTAAGTCTGAAAGATCACTCTGGTCAATAGATTTATGAAATTACACTCTTTTCTCCATGGCTTGAGTACGTTGACCTATTATATATACATTTTTTTTGATAATGTGATATTTATGATGAACGATGAATTATGAAAATATAATCTACCTTGCTTCTCCGTCATGATTATTTACTTTAGCCCTCGTGCGGGCTTGTTATTTACTTTATCCATTGTGGGGCTTGGATTTTTATTTTAGCCATTATGGGGCTTGCTCTCTATTATTAACATTAAGTTAGATATTATGATGATGATATTGATACCTGACAAGGCCGGAGGATATTTTGATGATATGATGATATTCGGCAAGGCCAAAGGATATTATGATGATAGCCGATAAGGCCGAAGGATGTTATGATGATATTATTGATACCCGACAAGGTTGGAGGATGATTATGATGAGGTTGATTATTTTGATAATGGCTATGGTATTGTGAATTATGTTGCATTCATAATTAGATATGCATCACCTATCATTAGTATATTCCTATATATATCAGTCGGTATGGGACAGTTATATAGATATTAGTGATGATTATGCCTTGTGTTGATTGTATGCTGATTGAACCTTCCGATCCTAGGGCGGTGGGGGTACGCATAGGCTTGGCTAGGTATTTAGTTATCCAGAATATCCAGTTACTTGCGTTGTTATTGATATTGTTATTATCATTAATGTGTCTATCTTTTGACAAATTCATCATTGATTTGGTATCAAGATCAAGGTATGATTCTAGCCTGTTCTATCGTACAATTTCATTACTATGCATGATTAAGTCCATGCTAAGGTATATGGGTTCGAAACCCTGAGCATTTTAGTACTAAATCTTGATAGGAGTATAATGAGGCCTTAAAATTAAGATATAATGATCTAGGATGTGTTTTGAGTTGACCTTATATCTACATATGTGTATATTTAGCTATATGTAGCTATGGTATTACTGTATATCCTTTTCTTCATTTTTTAGATTGTATATTTATTTTTTGGCCTTGTATATTGCTATATATCCTTCTTTCATCCTTTATTTGCATATTGGCCAAACATATACAGTATAGTGTTGAGATTCCTAAGTATGGTTAGAATAGGATAGTGCACATTTATTATTTCCTTAGCCTTAATATGTTAAGTCTCTTGGACATGGATAGGATAGGTTATCCTTATTATATCATTGGCTGTATTATATGGTTATTGAATATTGGGTTTAGTTCCTATTCTGTTTAAATGTTGTACATGTCTGCTTTATCTTTGAAGCTGAGTTGGCAGTCGTTTACTAAGTACCATTCGTTTGGTACTCAAACTACACTTTTGCAGTCTTCAGATCATAAGTATGAGTTATCGCTGTTAATGTATGTGTCATGCGGTGCAGCCATGATTTAGAGACTAGAGCGAGCTCCTGACATCTAGAGTATTTCTACCTATCTCTTATGTATTAGACTAGTCACTATGTTGTATTCAAAGATAAGTTTTATCAATGTATTCATTTGTACATCACTTTGATCTATTATTACTGTAGAAGCTCTTTTACTGATACCACCTGGTTTTGGGATTATATTATGTAGTTATTTATTTATTCATCTATTTCACAATTTTTTTCTATATATATTTTGTAGTTAGTTGCTAGCTATTACGGACTATGAGTTTGGATTACCTACTGGTGGATAATAGTAGGCGCTAGCATGACCTAAAAAATTAGGCAATGAGAAATTGGTAACAGAGAATAGGCATGACTGGTGTATTAGTACAAGAGCTAAGTATTTAGTAGAGTCCTACGATCTGTACGATGACGTCCATAACCTATCTTTGGGAGACTACAGTGATATTTTTAAGAAATTCACTTCTTGACTCCTTATCATGTGTCCGCATAGCAATGAACCTCGAACACATTCTTTGACTCTATTCTATCCCTAATGAATAATGTAAGAGGAGCAATGTTGTCGACATATGTGGATGAGGTTTCGACATGTGTTTGTAGAGCTTCAAAGCAACATCAAATTAGAGAGTCAGAGACAGATATCAAAGGTCTTCAGTGGCTTCCAAAAGGATTTTGGGCCAACATAGGATCCAATTGAGCTTGTGATTACTTCATCCCTTGAGGTTCAGCATTGGTGACCCAATTCATAATTGTAGGTCCCTCACGTCCTTTGATGACATTCGATTCACCAAGCAGTCCTTAGGCCAGAGTTGGGTCTATTTGTGTTCATTAGGGTTCTTGACCATATTCTGAGTAAGAGATTGGATTTCTCAATTTAGGCTAGGCATATTTCTATATTATATCCTTTTGAGTTGGACATAGGTGCATGGATGTGTTAGAGGACTAGTATCATCTCTTCATTTCGTGTCAGAACACTTGATAGCTGCTGGGTCTTTCTTATCTCAAATTTTTAATTATGTGAGGGCTATGGACATAGTATGTATTGAGACTTACGAAAGTGGTGGCAAGAGGCCATACCATCTGTGTAGTGCTATTGGATTTTGTCTAGGAGTGGGAATCGTTCCGGTAGAGTTTAGCTTCACTTATGGCCTATCAGATCTTCACAGGTACTATTCCAGAGAATGGGTAGTTCTTATATTATTCCTGATGATCATAGAGGGAAGATTTTCCATCAGAACTTGTGAAGTTTTGGTATGGGTCTTTGGACCATGATGAGTGGAATTATCTAAGGTTATGGTGGAGTCGTGTGAGACACTAGTTCTGAAAGTGCCCCAGATATGA
Source organism: Capsicum annuum (assembly GCF_002878395.1). NCBI lineage: Eukaryota > Viridiplantae > Streptophyta > Magnoliopsida > Solanales > Solanaceae > Capsicum > Capsicum annuum. Next base: position 126,013,046 of record NC_061120.1, read on the forward strand.
GTTAGTTGATCAGATAGAGTAGCGTGCTTTCCCCGCCAGCCTAGAGTTCTTAAGATAGATTATGATTGCGGGAAGAATGGATGGGATTCTATAGTTTTCTCTTAGTGTCAGTTGGTGTAAGACCTCGAGAGCATCCCTTGGATGCCACACAGTGCTCAGGTGTATGAATATCCCAACCTAACCCATGGTATCTTTTTAGTTTAGAATTCAAATAATTATGATGGCTATCATATGAAGAAAACTAAAAATAAGTAATCTTATAACATAAAGTGAATATTAAACTTGGAAATTATTGTAAAAACTTCTTGAATATAAACTTAGACGTTCACTATCAGACAAGCCTCTACTAATGACTAGAGAGCCACTAGGACAGACCCTAGCTGACCCTAACATAAAACTGAAATCAAATGGTTAGGTACTATCATCCATAAAGGAAATCTAATAATCTTGGTCCTCAAATTATGAGGACTCTCTACAATAAAGAATGGAAGTAATGAAGCTAGAGTCAATTGTGTTGCTGCAAACGGACACTAGAACCTACATTATAAGACAATGTAGCACAATGACATATATGTGGATCAGTACGTCTAGAATGTACTGATCATGTGGGGGTGAATGAATAAGTAAGACAATAACTGAATAATTTTAAAAACTTTCAAATCATGCAAGCTAAATGTAAATGACTCACCTTTGGCTTGAGTAAAACATAAGAATTGCAAGATAATAAATAATAAATAATGAAGCATATGAATTATTTAGTGAACCAGAATGCTTACTTTCTCAAAATATTCAGTCTTAATCTTTCTTATGGGAGATTCTTCTAACACACATAATCAGTGTGAGCTATCTTGGAGTCCAACATCTTACCCATGTTAGGGAGAGTTTTTCTACCCTTGCCATCAGAACAGAACCTTAACTTTGTGATCACTTTACTTTATCCATATTAGGAAAAAGCTTAACCTAAGGTGGATCGTAGTTTCTAGGAATTTAGGATATGCTCATCCGCATTTCCTTCTTGGTTCTACATACTAATCTCATAACACTTATATCCTCACACTTTAGGAAATCCACATTAAAATAGCATAAGGGTTTATAAACTGAAAACCAGTTATGCTTCTCTTTCTTTAAATAATAATCAGGATGAACAAATATGGATTTCAAGTCCTGTCATTGAACCAAAAGATCAAACTTTCTTGTAAACTTAGTTCTTATATTTATGCTTTAAATCTCATACTTTTTTTCAGATAACTTGTAATACAATATGATGCTTAAAACTCAATTAGAAATCTTTAATCAATGTTTCAAATCAAACTCATGATATTCAAATCATAACAAAGAATCTTCGAATAGAAACATAAATTGAAGAGAACATCTATGCACGTTATTACTTCAATCACTGATAATTTCATAAACTTAAGAAAATATAATTTGGGTATGAATCCTAATTGAAAATAATGTAACTTTAAATTTAAAATGATTTTTAAGCACAAGGATGAAAGAATATCCTTATTCATAAAACCCACATATCTCGAAGTTCTTCACTTGGTGAAGTAAACTTGACCTTTGAGACTTGGGAGATGATCTTGAGAGAAACCCTAATCTTATCCCTCAGAATGGAATGAGTGATTTTATACAGTTTAATCAATGGAAAAGAGGGGAAAAGTAATGCCTCTCCTTAGTATAGGGTCGCGAGTTGGGATTTATAATTGGGAAAAGACTAAAAATCCCCATAACTTAACTTCTCAAAGTTTACTCGCCATTCTTCATGAGTCTACCATACAACTCATATGCAATGGTACGACTAGCCTCTATGACTCATAAGCTTGACAGTATTTTGGAGGGCACACACTGATCAACCTAAAAGTGTAACCTATAAATTGTATCATGCTCACATGACTCTTTACCCCATACTCGTATCTTGGACAAATTTTTAAGGAGTCTTCACTGATGTTCTTACAACTTGGCTTTATACGACTCGTACCCTTCTTTACAGCTCCTAGGGTCAGGTCGTACCTTTAACAAATTGCTCACCATGGCATACAACTTTTAAAATGATTTCAATACACCACTTGTATGTTGTGCATATCACTCAAATAATGAGTCGTATGATGGAAATAAAACTTTTAGAGATAGGGTATTATAATATCTCTCCCTTGTAAACATCTTCCTCAAATATGGTATCATTTAGGAAAAGGAAAAAAGATCACTCACACCAACACAAACTTATAAGCAAACTTAAATCTATCATCAGGATCTAACCACACGCCACATATGATATGACTCAATAATACTTTAACAGACTTAAAGAGAGAGAGTTTTTTCTGAAACTAACTATTTAACTTTTGTAGGAAATGGGTTGAAAGAAAAGAGACGAGGATTCTTGGTCATCATGTCTGCTTTATATTGCCAAGTGGCCTTTTCAACTGACTGGGTTCTCCAGGGAACTTTCATAGAAGCTACCTCCTTATTCCTTAGCCTTCGGACCTGCCTACCAAGTACCACAACCGAAATCTCTTTATACAATAAGCTATCCTTGACCCCAATACTCAAGGGAACTATTAAGGAAATATTTCTAGTGTATTTCTTCAGCATTGAAACGTGAAACATTGGATGAATAATAGCTAACTCTGATGGAAGATTTAATTCATAAACCACCTTTCCAATACGTTTCACTATCTCATACGGATCAACAAATCGCGGACTTAACTTCCCTTTATTTTTAAAATCTCATTATTCCTTTCATAGGAGACACCTTTAAGAATACCCAATCGCCTACTTTGAACTCGAGTACCCTTCTTCTCACATCAGCATACGTCTTCTGATGACTCTGATTAGTCTTTAACCTTTAACGAATCAACTAACCTTAGTGATAGCCTCAAGAACATAATCTGGCCCAATTAATGTTGCTTCTCTAACCTTAAACTATCCTTTAGGTAATCTACACCTATACCCATATGGTGCTTCAAATAGATCCATCTGAATGGGAGCATAATAACTGTTATTATAAGAGAACTCAATCAATAGTAAGTGGTCATCCCAACTTCCTTTGAAATCTAATATGCACTCCATCAACATGTCTTCTAATGTTTAAATTATGTGTTTGGACTGACCATCGGTCTGTGGATGAAAAGCAGTGCTAAGCTTAACCTTTGTACCATGGCCTTTTTGAAAAGATTGCCAAAACTTTAAAGTGAGCTATGTGCCTCTGTCTGAAATGATAGATAAAGGTATCCCATGAAGACGTACTAACTCATAGATATACATTCAGGTATAATCCTCCACCGTGTTTGAAGTCTTGATAAATAGGAAATAAGTTGACCCAAATTTAATCATGCTAACATTTTGTACAAGGTAACCCTAAGATGAAATCCATATTCACTACTTCCCACATCCAAGTAGGGATACTAATCTCTTGTACCATGCCTCCCAGTGTCTGGTGTTCAACCTTTGCTTGCTGACAATTTGAAATTTTTCCACAAACTATGCTATGTCCCTCTTAATACCAGTCCACCAATAAATTTCTCATAGGTCTCAATATATCTTAGTAGCACCTGGATGAATAACGTACCTAGAACCATGAGCCTCAGCTAATATCCTTCCTACAACCCATCTACATTTGAAACACAAATTCTACCTTGATATAAACTACATTATCTCCCCTTGGGAGAAAACCTCAACCTTTTACTGCTAGTCTACATCAAATATCTGGTTAAGGATTGGATTATTCTACTACTTCACTTTCACTTCATCTACCAATAATGATTCTTAATAATTCTCTACTATGAAACCTCCCTTATCAGTATCAAGAAAAAATACTCCCAAATGGGCTAATTATAATCCTCTTTAGCCAATTCTCATCCTTCGTCCTTAACATAGGCCACACTACCCATGGACAACCTACTTAGTGTTTCAGCCACCCCATTAGCCTTACTTAGAACATAGAGAACACTCATTTCATAATTTTTCAACAACTCCAACCACCTTCTATAATGAAGCTTTAACTTTGGCTGAGTAAATACGTACTGAAGGCTCTTATGGTCAGTGAAAACATCAATATGGACACCATAGAGGTAATGCTTCCAAATTTTTAAAGCAAACACTACAACGACTAATTCTAAGTAGTGAGTTGGGTATTTCTTTTTATGATCCTTAAGTTTCCCAGAAGCATAGGCTATCACTTTCCCATTCTTCATTAATACACAACCTAGCTCATCTGTAGAATATTAAAATACACCATAAATCTATTTAACCCTTCTGGCAAGGCTAACACTGGAGCTATAGTCAATCTATCTTCAAATCTTGGAAACTCTTTTCACACTTATATGACCATATAAAATTTTACTTTCTTTTGGGTCACCTTAGTGAATGGCACAGCTATAGAGGAGAGCCATTTAACAAATCTTCTATAGTACCCAGCCAAACCTAAAAATCTCCTGATATTGGATGAAGTGATGGGTCTAGGATAGTGCTTTACTACATCAATATTTTGGGATCTACATAAATACCAGCCCCTGAAATAACATGCTCCAAAAAGGTAATAGATTCTAATAAAATTCACATTTACAGTACTTCACATACAATTGACAGTCCTTGAGCGTTTGCAGCACTATCATCAAGTGATTTGCTTGCTCTTCCTCACTCCTCGAATACACTAGTATGTCATCTATAAAGACAATGACAAATATATCCAAATACTGCTTAAAGACCATGTTAATCAAATCCATAAAGTTTGTATGAGCATTTGTTAGTCCAAACAACATAACCATAAATTCAAAATGGTCATACCTTGTTTGGAAAGCTATCTTCAGAATGTCTTCATCCTTAAATTTCAACTGGTAATATCCCAATCTATGGTCAATCTTATAGAACTATCGAGCACCCTAAAGCTGATTAAACAAATCATTGATCCTAGGAATTAGATACTTATTCTTGATGGTAACCTTGTTTAGTTTTCTATAATCTTTACGCATTATAAGAGTTTCATCTTTTTGTTGCATGAATAAGACCAGATCACACCACGAAGAAACGCTAGGTTTAATAAAACACTTATCTAAGAGATCTTTAAGTTGCTCTTTTAACTCTTTAAATTAATCCATGTCCACACGATAAAGAGGAATAGAGAAGGGTTGAGTATCAGGAAGAAGATCAATACCAAACTCTATTTCTCTATATGGAGGTATCTTAGAAGATCTTTAAGAAAAAAATTTGGAAACTTAGGTACAACCCGAAATAACTGAACTATCGGGACTTTAGACTTTGTATCTTTGAGTTGAACTATATGGTAAATACACCTTTTTGGTATTAAATTTTGGGCCTTAAGGTAAGCGACAAAATGACCTTCAGGATATCTATCCTCTCACTCATAAACTACCTCATTAGGAAACTGGAACTTCATAATACGGGTGCAGTAATCTATTGATGCATAGCATTAATGGAGATAATACACGCCTAGAATAACATCAAAAAATCAACCATCTATAACTTTATTATGTCTACTAGTGTGATCTTATGGAGGACAATAATAGGACACTCCCTATAAATTCGTTTGGCAATAACTGACTCAACCATTTGGTTGGAAATTCAGATGGGGTTAGAGAGATTTTCAGGACCTACACAAAATTTAATACAACCAAAGAAGTTATATAAGAGAAATTCAATCTTAGTTCTAACAAGACATAAACATCAAGGAAAAAGGAACGAACCATACCAGTGACTACATCTAGTGAGCTCTCCTATTCTTAATGGGATGGCAAAGCATAAAACCAATTCTGGTGTTGATCACCACCAATACTGGATCACACACCATAAGGAGTTGCTAGGTGGCCTGGCCGAGGTGCTACACTAGTTGCTTGTGTTTGGGGATAAGTATCTCTGCTTCTCTGCTTAGCATATGGGCTCTCCTTGATTTTGTGGGCCATCTTACCACAACCATAACACCCTTCTTTGCCCATCAAATACTCACTAGGATGGGTTCTGCAACACTTTGCACAATTTGGGAAATTGGGCCTCCCAACTACACTGTTCTGAGATCTCAAATTTGAAGTCCTAACCTCTTGCTCCTGCCTAGTTTTAGGTACAGGGACACTAGTTGAAGATGGCACAAGAACTGATGAATGACCCTAAAACTGCAAAGAATTTCCCCTTGACCTTGGTTGACTAAACTCAAACTATCCAGTCTTAGCTCTCTTTCCTCTTTCCTCTTCCCTTTAACTTTCATTCCTTAATCTATTAAGCATAAGTCATCAATATATAAATATACATATCTCTAATCAGCATGGTAGTCTTACACTCCTTGACCACCAAATAAGATACCCCAGTAACAAACTTGCTCATACAAACTCTAGAATTAGCTAACAACTCCGGATCATTCTTTGAAAATTGAGTGAACTTAAGGAAGTACTCCTTCACCATTATAGAGCCCTGCCTTAAGTTTATAAACTCCTCTACCTTAGGCTCCCAATCTCACATGAAAAGAACCTCTCCAAAAAAGTAATTTGGAACACCTTCTAACTCACAAGAGTTACATTCTCACCTCTATCATCTTTCTACATTGTAACCCAATCATAAGTAACATATTTAAACCTATAGGATGCTAACTCTACACTCTCCTCTTTAGTAATATACATAATCTAAGTTATCTTTCTCACCTCATCAATAAAGAGCTACGGTTCCTTATCTACCTTTGACCCATGGAACTCAAGCAGATTCATCCTCATAAAGTCCCAAATTTGGGTTCTAGCTAAATTACCATTCTCTTAAAGTGGGACTGTTGCCTGGTAGTTCCCCTGAACATTGTCAGTCATAGCTTGGTCTAATGCTTGAAAAGCAGCCTAAAACCCAGTATGAGATACATTCTCATTCAAGTAGTCGGCATGCAAGGGTGGTTGATCATCATCTGTACATGCATCAGCTCTACGACAATGAATAGTCTATCATGTAAAAACACAAGTTAAGGTAGAAAGAGACAAATGTAAGCAAAATAGATTATACAAGAACTAGTGATTCTTAATTTGTCTCGTAGCTCTTTGCTAATAAATGTGGTGCACTTTACATTAATGATAAATACTCTACGTACCGTGTCTTTCCTAACACCCAAGGACTCTTCAATAGCTTGTTCTCTGATACGAATTTTATAATGCCTCAAGAGCACCCCTGGATGTCACACGGTGCTCAAGTCTATGAATAGCCCTAACCTAACCCATGATATCTTTTCAATTTAGAACTTACATAACTAGGATGGATATCATAAGGAGAAAAATAAAAATATGCAATCGTATAACTTAAAGTGAATCTTTAACTTGGAAATCATTTCACAAACTTCTTGAACATAAACTTAAATGTTTACTATCAGACAAGCCTCTACTAATGACTAGAGATCCACTAGGACAGACCCCAAGATACCCAAACATATAACTAAAATCAAATAGTTAAGTACTATTATTCATAAAGGAAATCTAATAATCTTGACCCTTAGACTATGAGGACTCACCATAAGGTGGAATGAAAGTAATGATGCTAAGAAAATTGTGCTACTGTAAACGGGCACCAGGACTTATATTATAAGATAATGTAGCACAAAGACATATATATGGATCAATACCTCTAGAATGTAATGAGCATGTAGGGGTGAATGCATATGTACGACCATAACTGAATAAGTGTACAAACTTTCAAATGATGCAAGCTAAACATAAATGACTCACTTTGGGCTTGAATAAAACTTAAAATCTATAAGATCATAAATCTTAAATCATGAAGCATATGAATAACTTAGTGAGCCATAATGCTTAGTTTCTCAACTTCTTTACTTTTAATCATTTTTATGGGAGATTCTTCTAATCGACATAAACAATGTGAGCAACCATAGAGTGTAACATCTTACCCTTGTTGGGGAAAACTATTCTACCCTTGCCATCAGAATAGAACCTTAACTTAGTGACCATTTTACTTCTTTCATATTAGGAAAAATCTTAACATATGGTGGCTCGTAGTTTCTAAGAATTTATGATACGCTCATCCGCATTCATTTCTAGATTTTAAATAATACTCCCACAATACTTATATGCTCGTACTTTAGGAAATCAACCTTAAAATATCATAAGGATTTTTAGACTAAAAACCATTTATACTTCTCTTTCTTTAAATCATAATCAGGATAAATAAATATGGATTTCAAGTCTTGTTATTGAATTAAAAGATCAAACTTTCTTGTAAACTTAGTGCTTATTTTTAATCATTAAATCACATACTTTATTTCATATAACTTTTAATACAATATCATGCTTAAAACTCTATTGAAAAGCTTTAATCTATGTTTGAAATCAAACTCATGATATTCAAATCATAATAGAGAATCTTCAAATTAAAACATAAATTTATGAGAACATGTATGCAATTTAATACTTCAATAGCATGATAATTTCATAAACTCTAGACAAGATAATTTGGGTATGAACCCTAATTACAAATCATGTAACTTTAACTCTAAAACAAGTTTTGGGCATAAGGATGAAAGAATATTCTTGCTCATAAACCCCAAATACCTTGAAGTTCCTTTCTTGGTTAAGTAAACTTTATCTTTGAGACTTGGGAGATGATCTTGAGAGTAACCCTAATCTTATTCTTGAGAATTGAGTAAAAGATTTTATATGGTTTAATCGATGGAAAAAAGAGGAAAAGTACTACGTTTCCTTAGTATAGGGTCGTAGGTTGGAAGTTATAATATGAAAAAAAATAAAAATCCCATTCTATGACTAGCCTCTACGACTCGTAAGTTTGGCAGTCTCTAGAAGGGAACAAACTGATCAACCTATGAGTTCAACCTATGACTCATATCATACTCATATGACTCTTAACACCCAACCATATCTTAGGTAGATTCCCAAGGAGTCCTCACTGATGTTCTCACAGCTTGGCCTCATATGACTCATAATCTTCTTAATGACTTCTAGGGTCAAGTCGTACCTTTAATGAATTGCTCACTATACCATACTACTTTTGATAAGATTTCAATATACTACTTGAATATTGTGCATATGACCCAAGATATAAGTCATTGATGGATAGAAAACTTTTAAAGATAGGGTATTATAGTTGGCCAGCCATTTAGGCTCAGTTTGTGCTTTTACTATATTGGTGTATCTAAATTTTTCTATAACTGTGGAGAGATCGATTACTGGTCTAGATAATGTCCCCAGCATGGGATTTTTAGTCACTTTAGCTCATTTAAATTAGCCTTATAATGTTGTGACATCTTCGATTAGGGGTAGTTTGCTTGGTGCCTCAGTTGTTTATTTAGTCGATCGATCCGCATTTAGATCCATTCATATTATTCTTCCTATGCTCGTTAGGCTTTTGATTATGGATTTAACCATGATAGGTATGCATTTATTCCTTGTATTTATTCTTTTTATAAGTGTATTTGGGTTTTCATACCCATTGATGATTATATGCCTTGATGATTTTATATTGATTTTTGTTTGCATTGTTCTTAAATTCATGATTATATGAATACTCCATGGTTTATTTCCTTTAGTAATGGATGGAGTAGATTTGAATTGATATTTTTCCTTATGAGTGTAGCATTTGGGTTTGAGTCTCATTTATCTAGATATATTGGCCTTATTATGGACCTTGAGTGGCATATGATAGTGATGTTCATTTTGGTACATCCTATTTATTATATTTATGTTTATATTGTTGTTTTTATTGCCACCACTGCTTAAGACTATTGATATTATTCGATATTATTACTTGAAATAATTTATCCTCGCTAGGTAGCCGTATAGACCAATTATCTAGCTAGAATTTAATTTTCTTATGATTCTTATTTGGTGGGTTGAGTAGATATAGATCGATTTGATGATTTCCTTCCCATAGCATAGTGAGGTTGATTATTTTTCCTCTTGATTAGCTGTGTTAGATTGACTCGAAAAGGTATTTTAGTATCGACGGTATGTTGGCCTTTTGTGGTTTTATATGGTTCTTAAGTTTGCAATTAAATTATATTGTATGTCATCAAGTTTGAGATTCTTAGACTTTCTTCCTGGGTGTGAATAAATTTTTATTGGCTATCCCTTTTCATATAGCCCAATTTGGAGCATGACCAATTTTGAGATTGTTACTCATTTTTGCCCATTTCATCGCTCGATAATGGGTATTACTTTGAGATTGAAGAGCCCCAAGTTCATTTCTTAGAATTTTTGGACTTGTCTCTTAGTGATGGTTTTCCCTTGATCTAAGTATGGAGTTTGAAGCTCTTTCTATGCTATGATATATTTTTTTATAGGAGAGTTTTATAGTTAGAGAAAGGTGGCCTTTCCCATGTTCGCTTTTTGAGTTAGAAAATTGGAAATTCTCTAACACGAGTCATTGATTTTCAAGGGTTGGAGGTCTTGACTTTAACCTTGGTTTTAAGATTGGTGTATTTCTTCTTTAAAGATGTGATTCTTGGCTATATCGAGTGATTATTGTTCTTCTTGGGTAGATTCATGAGATCCCTATTTTAGAGTTTGTTCGGCCTAATAATTCTTGGTAGAGTGATTCTCCTTGTTATACATGCCTATGGCTATTCTTTTCCAAGATGTAATGTTGGATTTATTAGTTCTGGCTTAAGTTGCATTTTCTCGTATTGCTAGAGTTTTTACCTTACTGGTGTAGTTTGCAGCCTTAGGGAGTTTTGAGTATGTGTTGATAGTTCATGCCCTCCAATAGATATGGAGTAGGTTATCTATATTTTCAGCTAGTGATTTAACCTTCCACATGATTTCTGTTCTTTCGATATACTTCATGCCCTCTAGCTAATGTAGAGTTAGTTGTTATGTTTTCAGTAGATAGTTTATCCATGTGGTGACTTTACTCCTCATCTAAGTTTCAATTTTTTCTTGGTATGATTTACCTTGGATATGTCAGATTGTGATACTAAAGTCAATCTGAATGGTTGGCATTAATATAGAAGTGTTGGCTAAATTGTGAATTGATGCCTTGGAATGGCGATTTGGAAGTTATGATAGGCTTTGAGTATTGTTGCCTACTAGTCTTCAGGTTTGATTTGGGTAGTTGAGATTGAGCGATTCAACCTTGGTGTTGAGATTTAGCTTAGAGTTATGGAGCTGAGTGTAGCTTTTTTCTTTAGATTTGCCTCAGTTAGGATTTTATGTATAGGCTGGATGAGCCTACTCCGTAGTTACCTATTTGATCTTTTTGACTTTGGATGGAGTATAGTTGCAAAGTGTTCAAATGATGGTCTATGGACCCGGTATTGGTTCGTTTTGCTTTGGCCTTGACTTTTTAGTATTCATTGAGAATGTTGGATGATATACTTAGTGGGATTGACATACTTGAGTTCGATTTAGTATGGGTTCATCATTGGTTGATGGAACATCCTGGAGCGGATCATTCATTGATGAGCTGTTATGCCTTGATATTTTGGATTTTAGTTTATTTTCATCTGGACTAGTTATAACATTGGCATAGGTTGGATGCCTTGACTATCTCCATCTATGTGCCCCAATAGTGCCTTATTGGATTATTCTCATGTCTGCCATTTTGACTTTCAGCGGATCAGTTACAACTCTTTGAGTTTATTGTGATAAGATTGCTTAGAAAAGACTCAAGTGATTTTCCTTCTGGTTTAGAGTGGATAAAAGTATGGAATGGTAAAGGAAAGCTATATTTGGATTTGGAGTTTGGTTGTAGGACTCATGCCTTGGGTTGGTTTGGCTTGAAAGAGCCTTTGTTGATTTTTGCGGGTATCTAGATGGTAATGGTGTGTTGTGGTTTAGAGATGCTTGTTCTATATTTTTGGTTTAGTAGGCATCCTGATAGTGGTTGAATTAGTGTTTTGGCTATTTGGAGGTAAAATGAGAGTGTTGGTTTAAAAAGGGATACCTGTGGTGAAATCCCTTGCAAGTGTTCTCTCCTCGTGGAGGTTATCTGGGAAGCCAGGCTTGGAGCATGTGGGTGCAGTACCTGATGTCGCCCAAAGCTAACCTCTAAAGAAATATGGTGCGGTTCATGCCAAATATAGTAACCTAACTCAGGTTGGGGTCGAACCTACAAACTTGAAAAAATTTACGACCAATATGGAAAAGTAAATGGGGAAATTTGAAAGTTAACAGTAACAAGTAGCGAACTTGAATACCTGATTTTGTAAATAATAGAATATAAACAGTAGGAATATGTTCCCCCTGACTTCATAACTACGTATGATTCTCATGTTTAATCAACCTAAACTATTTCTCTATATGTAAAGTTGACAAGCTATGTACTTTCAACCATCTTAAGAAAGTGTTGATAAATATCTCTCTCTACCTTATGACTTTAAGGGCATCGCCTTCCTGTCCCTTATCTATAACCTTAGCACAACTCTAACCTTTTGAGTCTTGAGTTGATTAGACAAGGGTTGATAGCCTTGAATCACTATTACAACCTCCTTATCCTAATTTAAGCTCTTTTGTGAGGATGTTATCGAATTTAGGAAAATACTAAGCTTCTGCAGTAACTTGGGTAAAATTAATTCGAAAAAGATTGCAATACATTCAAACCCAGTAGAGTAGATGAATCTCCCACTTTCTTTTTGTAGCTAATCCACCACTGTTCCAACAACCCTAGTCAAGGAATTTAGCGCTTATACTCATGCAATAATCCATGATAATCAAAGAAGAAGGCATGTAATTAATTTCACTATAGTAAAAGAACAAAATCCGAAGTCTCCAACTGAATATGAACCTAGAATCTCAAGAAGAAAATCTCAATGGTCAAAGTATGTGAAAAGTATCAAAAGTATTGTAAAGGTGTGTAACCTCATAAAGGAATAACCCTAAGGTATTTATAGTATCACAAAATAATAAAGAAATCCTAATAAAAATAGAATAGGAAAATTAAGTTGGTAATCATTATGACTTGTAAGGTCTTCATAGGAGTCGTATGCTGCTAGTCGTAGGCATTTAAATGAACTCTCATCTTCTGGGTTTCAATCTTCTATTGTCCTTACGATTCTTCAGCACGAGTCATACTCAATCTCTATGACTCATGGTCTTCACTCGTGATCACTTCAGCCTCAAACTTCAAGACATATTACACTGGTCTCCTTATGACTGCTCACTATGAGTTGTAGTTTGACATTACAACTCGTAGTCTTCTATGACTTCAATTCAGGACCTCAGCTTTAAATCAATATTCTCTGTATGAGTTTGGGCTACGATTCATACAGTGTCTTAAAGACTCATAGCCTGACTAGTACTTCTACTTTTGTAGAGACTTTTCTTCAAGTTTTTCAGCTCAAGCTACTTTCTACCAAATTTCCCTACAATCATGCAAAAAACACATCATATATACAAAACTAACCTAAGTCCAAGCATAAATTCCTTGTTTTAAAACATCGAATGTGAAATGTTTTAAAGGAATGCGAACATACTCAACTTAGATCTTTTGCAGGTCCTCCGGTAAAATGCAAAATCACTACCTACAACACACGATACTTAACTGATGAAAGTCGATGACATATTTGGTGGTAATCTTATCAATCAGCACAACACATTTTTATCCCACCTCATATTTCATTTTTTCAAAGTTTTAGTATGTATTATGATTTGGTACAATAGTTTGACCCACAGGAATCGAATGATGGCATTACATTAGCAATGAACAACTAGGCCCAAGTATTATACACTACCCTGATATATATATATAATCTGGTATTATAATCCATTCACCCTCAAAGTCAATGAAGTCCCTATCACTCAGTTTGATTTCCAGGGACGGTCTAGAGAGACTTACACTCACAAAGAAATTCCAATTAGTGTACACAGAATGCCATCGTTTTTCCCTTATGCTCTTTACCAACATCTTGAAACGGTAAGGCTAGGATCACTAAAGGACTTTATTAGGCCTGTGCCTTTGTCTTGTGGCTTATTATGGTATATTTGGGAACTTTTAAGTGACTTAACCTCCTTGGCACTACATTTCCTAGGAGTCCACTTTTTTCACCATCTTTCTATTCAATCCGCTTTTATCTCTCCCTTTATATTTGATGATAGGCGAAATTACGCGCCTATATCAATATATTTTGCCCATATTTTAGCCTAGTTTCGAGAACTAATTATCTATTTCGTACACTTTTAGTCCTTTTTCCTGTAAATGAGCTAACAAATGTGATTAGGAAAGTTTCAGGTATAAATGATGCAAAATACAGCAATTTATGGCTTACTTGACGCAAAAGAAAGCTCACAAACGAGATGGAAAGGAGCTGGACGCATAAAGGACTAAATCTGCTGCATGGAAAATCTGTCCCGGGCTAAAACAGCATTTCTGAAGACTTTGGGACTTACAGACACAAAGCTGGATTTTTGCCATAATACATTAACCTAGTGCAATTAGGTTATGTGTTTCATCATTCTATTTGGATTATAATTTTGTAACCTTACCCTAGTACAATTGGGTCAAGGATTTCATTAGTATATTAGGATTTGGTTATTTATTTTATTAGTTTAGTAGGAGTAGGATAGGAGTATTATAAATACCCTATCATGTTAGAGATTTTCAAGAGGGGGGAGACATTCTGACAATTCATTCATCTCCTTACAATTAAGACATCTTCCTACAACCCATTCTCAATTCTTCATTCTTCTACTCTTAAATTCCACAACAAGAGAATCGTTACTTGCTACGGAATCACTAAAACCACACGCCAAACACCTACTATTCACGCCATCCACCATGCAAAACGTGATATCCTTCGCATTCATGGGTAACTAAATCTCTTAGTTGGGGTTATGGAAGCCGAATGAGTTACTATCTATAGCTATGAGTTTGTGAGTTCAAGACAAGTATATTGCTTATATCATTATTCTCTTCATCTTAAATCTACATTCTTTGCGGTTCAAACACAAGAACACGCCATTCTAACATCTAACCTGTTCGAGAGAAAGGTTATTTGTCTAGAAAAGAAGACGCATAGACCAACGCCAGTCTAACATCTGACTTGTTCGAGAGAAAAGTTATTTGTCTGGAAAAGAGATAATGTCAAGGTAGTAGGACACCCTTTCCTATTAAAAAGCTAGTGCCGTACCTGGACTAACTTCTTGGAGAATTCGTACCGTTAGTCACGCTTTAAGCTCGAGAGAGTTAAAGTGAAATAGTCCTTGTTTAGGTCGAGAGACGCTTGGATTTACCATCGACTACAATTCTCTATAAGCAATTACATGTCAAGACTCTACACACTCATAGCCAATAGAGACGTATACCTCAGAAGGTGGACATAACCCCAACGCCTCAATTCTCATTGTTTACAACACACGTGACAATCTCTCTTTATTTTGCTATTTTCAGTTCTTACATTCTTGTTTTGGTTACATACTACAATCCCCCCTTTCCTACGAGACTTGCACTAAAAGTCTAGTAATTTCTCTTGCTTGTTGGCCAAGCTATTCTCTGTGGGATCGATACCCAACCCAGGTTGGGTTCTATATTTGCTAACGACCGCTTTACACTCCCACGAGAGCTGTAGATTGAGCGTTATCAATATTCTTTTTTCATGCCTATTTTTGGGTCGGGTGAAGTTCTATTTTCTCATTGTCTTTTTCTTTTTCTTTTGCCATTTCTTTTTTTACCACACTCGTCATTATTCATTTTTTCTATCTACACCTCTGTCTTCATACTCATTTTTCCCTGTACAGCCCTATAATAGCCACCCTCAACTTAGGCAATTTGCCTGAGTTAAGGTGCACAGTGTCCAAGGAGTACAAAGGCCAAAACAAGTTCATTGTAGTCAAACAGGAAGATAAAATTTGTGTAAGCAACAAAAATAGGTCAATTAGGGTTCAATTTATGGATGAAGGGATTCATATTTCATTTGGTTTGACATTTTAGGCTTGAGTTGACTATTTTAAAAAAATGGCGTATGATCATCTTCAAACCGACCATCCTATAATCTAGACAAAAGCAGCAGGGAATTTTTGAACTTCGTACACACAGGGAACTAAGTAATGCCTCATACTCATGTTGTACAAGGTCACATTGTCAGTCGCTACCTATCCCGTTCATGAATCTACATGCCATAGTTATCTCGTCTCTATGTCTAATGCCATTAAAGGATTTTTGGCAGTCACACACACACAAATCACACAGTTTATCACAAAAATTTTTAGGAGGGATATCAATTTTTTACCAGAATACAAATTATGCACCATTTTATTAGTTAAACATAGCTCAACATTATAACACACCAATATACTGATTTATTATTTTAATTGTGGTCTACGGGTTTTGAAACATGGAAATCATAACTCGTGGCGGCTGTGATACAACCCCTCCCACAACCAAAGCCTATGCATTGTCCCTAGTGTATCTAGCAATATAAATAGTGATAAAGGACATACTTAGGCGCCCTAGATGCAAGCTCATATTAGATAAGCATAAAGGCCCTCAGATTGGCCCCCACTCTCCTTAATAGTAGTCCCATCATCTTTTGGGACATCGTCAGCAATCGTGGAACTAATTTTGGCTAGTACACTCAGTGAAATGTCCAGTATCTAGGTTGTATCACTGCCCATTTCAATATATGTGGCTGATCTCAAACTACTAGCACTAGCATTCTTCTCCTGGACCCTCACTTACTGGTCCTACTCACTCGAGAAGCTCTCTTGCACTGCTATCTCCACATCATCCTCCTTGGTTTTTTTCTTTTCCTTTTCTTGTTTTTATTATTACTGTTATTAGTGGATCTCGGGGTCTCATCATCAACACCCCAGCTATTTTTAATATGTTCCTCTAGCTGGATCTCCTTAATAATAGGCATTGGATAAATCCACTGCTCATGTGATTCATTGACCAGCTTTTACAACTCGTCTACCTAATTCTTCACTCCATCTATGTCAAGATATTGAACACATTTAAGGTGAAGAGTGACCCTCATCTCAAAACCATCTAATTTTATCTATATCTTCTTACTTTATTCCTTAAGTCTTTTCTCAACCCAGGGCTTTATGTTTTGTTCCAATAATCTCACCATTGTCTCTACAATGCTCAATCTTTTAATCACCTCATTCCATAATGATTAGGGAATGACTACATACCAGAACTAATCTAGACATAGATGGACGTGGTACTGCATTCTGCAAGGGGGTCGGTGTACTAGATATACCAGTTGCATCAGAAGGATAGGTCTTAGATGCACCACCCTCAATCAATGTATCCTCTACCTCAGTAAATCTAACAGCCTTGGCACTCACATCCTTATTCTGAAGAGCCTCAGCTAGCAATGTCTCCCCTTTTTTGGCCTATTTTGGCATGGAATTTGTTGTATCCCGAATCAACCCTAAGTCAGTAGTGTTCTTTGTATTAATATACGGATATACATCCAAGTGTTTTGGAACCTTCACCTCCAAGCATATTTGAGTCTACAAGCATGGGAATGCCAGATACATATCATTAACTACTACTTGGTCATGTATCTCTCAGGTAATGAACTATGCAACATCAAACTCATATCAAACCATAAGTCTAGCTATTAACGCTGCATGGACTGGACTAAGTACATTGTCCCCAGTTGTAGCACACAAACTATGTCGGGCAAGATTGCACTATGCCTTTTCCTTGAAGTTCAATGTGTTCTTGGTAATCTTTTACAAATTCACTCCTGGACCACCAACTACCCCACTAGCTTCTTCTCTATCCGTAGTAATAATACTCTCCATCCATCGAAAATGCATCATCTTATCTGCAGTACCCATTTGTTTCCTTGTTATTTTTCATATTACATCCATGCAGTAATAAATTTAAGTCGTATTTATTAATGGTTGGAAATTAGGTCCATGCATGATTCTTAAAATGATCCTCGAGGAGATGTTAACCTGAAATCCTCTAATTTTCAAAGAATTAATTGGTTCACCACCCTTCCATAAGTTTCCTTGTGAGTATTGTCTCTTTAGCTCCTCTTTTTAAGCGGCATAGAACTTCCACACTAATGTGGGGCTAAATTTTTTAGGAGCTGTGGTCATTTAGTTAAAATGGTATTGTTGAAATCGAGCATCAAACTCAAGAATCTCAAACATGTCAGCCCAGTCAACTTTATCTCCAGATATATCCCCTTCCTTTTTTTTTTGTATGGGAGGGTTTATTTCTATCTCCTCATTATTTGTATCCTATATTTTAGGGTACCACACTATTCAAAGATGGGCACAAGAGGATGTTTGATAGATAATGGGATTTGAGGTGGTGGTTGTGGTTTTATATCAATGGAAGTAATATTTTCCTCACTCCCTCTGTCATCTTCTTCAACATAGGAGCTTGATTTTTCCTCACCTGCATCATTTTCTTCTTCATTATCATTATAATCATTGACCTTTTCAGATGATGATGGTAAATATAGTGGGGAAGTGCTGGGATATTTCATTCTTGGTGCCTTCCTGGGAGGTATGGCCTCCCCTATGCTTGTTTTCCTTTTTACGGGTAGTTTCTCTTATGGCTTCATCGGCCCCTTTATTGGGTAATCTTCGAGGTCATCACTTGACTCATCGATGTCCTCATTTCCCAACTGTTAATAAGACTTTGGGTTAGTTTTCTTCTTGGTGTTCTTCTTTGGTGTTTGCTTCAATAATGAATCTCCCTTTGGAGCCATGAGTACCTATTTTAATAAGACCAATTAATGAATTCTAAGAATTGGAAATAAAAACAAAAAAGTTTGTTGTTAGTGTACAGGTATTGGAATCTATAAGACTAACGGGTATAAGTCATTACCACTATGTATGACTTATTTGAACGAGTCGTAATGTAGATAGAGGCCAGGTCCGTATTTATTGGTCAGATTACGAGTCCTCCTAACAAGTCGTAAGGTTAGTGTATGACTCATTACCAGCACTTATATGCTGACTAGAGATTTTTAATAGTATACATATATCTCTCTAGTCATTACGACTCCTAACTATGAGTTGTAGGGATTGATTATGACTTATTTAGTTGAGTCGTAGTAATACCAGAACCTATATTCTTCTGATCCTCCATGTTATTAGTCGTTACAAGTCTCGTAACAACTCATTAAGTGCTTTTACGAGTTGGTAGGGGTCCCGTATCCAGTATAACATGTGGGGTTAGACTTAGTTTTTTCCAATACTCAATCCCATCACAACAATGTACATTTTGATATTTATGCTAAGTCCACAGAACTCCTACTACATCCCAACATTACGTTTTAGGTGCAAAAATTCAAGCTACACCTGATTTCAATTTCTGCCTTCAAGAACACTACAATTTTATCTTTAAGCACATACAACATAACAAGGAATCCAAGTTACTTTTAGCATGTTTAGCCTTAATCGTAAGAAGTAAAGAATTAAATCCATACACTTACTTGACTTGGAAGTTTGGATACTTTAAAAGAAGGCTTTTTATAGTATTTGAACTCTAATGCTCTTGAGAGATACTTTTCTTGGAACTTTAAATTCTTAGGCTTTGATGATTGGGATGGTTTGTGGAAGGTGTTCTTGAGTTTTTCTAACCAAGAAAGATAGAGGGAATCAACAAATTAAAAAGTAGGGTGCCCAATTTGGTTGCACTTTTGTTTTAAATCGGGATTTTGACCAAGTCTACCCAAAAGGCCTGATCTATCATGCTTGGTTATGAGTCTTTATTACGACTCAGAATCATTTCTTATGAGATTTAAAATCCCTTCATAAAGAGAGGAATATTACTCGAGTCTCTATTCATTATGACTTAAGTTGGCGAGTCATTGTCACTAACTATGACTGGTTCTGAGAGTCGTAATGACCCTAGAGACCAATTATCTTAATGTGATCTAAGTTCCAGGTCTTTACGACTCTTGCTCAAGAGTCGTATTGTTTAGTTATGACTCCTAAAGAGCTCCGTATGGCCTGATATCAGCAATTTTTCTGGTTGACTCCTACAATATCCTATCCTACACACTGAGCACACATGTTACCCTATATTTTAATTAGTACAAAACAAAGGTTGCCTCCCATGAAGTTCTTGATTTAATATCGTGGCATAATATGGATAGATTGAACACTTAGACTTCGCCAACCAGCCCCATGGGTTGCCTCCCAACAACGTCTGATTGAACTTCATGGCAAGACTCAGATTCCTTGGTTACTCTGACTCATTAAGGCTCAAATCCTCAATTTCCTTAACTTCCTCTATGTTACCCATTTAGTTCTTCACCTTTTGCCCATTCACATTGAATGGAGCTTCACCATCATGCTTCAATTCTAAAGCAAATATGGAAACACTCTTACCACAGTATATGATCCATACCATCTAGACTTCAACTTGACTGGAAAAAAGCAAAGTCTAGAATCATACAACAATACTTGGACACCTAGCTCAAATACTCTTTTCTTGATTTATTTATCATGATGCAGTTTCATATTTTCCTTGTACAGTATAGAAATTTTATAAGTACGGAGTTGGAATTTATCCAACTCATTCACCTTACTCATTCTCGCCTTTGCTACATCATGCCAATCAAAGTTCAACTTCTTCAATGCCTATAGTTCTTTGTGCTCAAGTCCAATAGGCAAGTGACATGCCATACAAAACACCATCTGATATGGGAAAGCACCTATGGTAGTCTTGAAAGTTATTTGGTAGGCCCATAATGCATCACCTATACTCCTTGACCAATCAGTCCTATTGGCATTAAAAGTCTTCACCAAAATGGACATTATCTCTCTATTCGATACTTCAACCTGTCTACAAGTCTGAGGATAATAGGGTGTTACCACCTTATGCTTTACACCATACTTCTCAAGCAGTTTTTTGAATATGTGATTGTATAAATGAGACCCACCTTCACTAATGATGGCACATGGCATGCCAAATTGAGAAAAGATGTATTTCTTCAGGAAGGCAGTGGCACTTCTACCTTCTCTATTAGGGAGCGCAACCACTTCAACCCATTTAGATCATAGTCGCCCACCTAAAAAATGTATTTCATACCAAAGTAGCTCACAAATGGCCCCATGATGTCCATACCCTACACGTCAAACAACTTCAATTCTAGGATAAGGGTCATAGAAAGTTCATGGTGCCTTGAGATATTACCTTGAGGTTCTTATTGGTCATACGCTACAACAAAGTCATAAGAATCCTTATAAATTATTGGCAGGTAGGACTCTAACCACAATCATATACACTTAGACAAAGGTCTTCATCCATGCTTACCGTTTATTAACCAAGGACTTCAACCACATATGCATTCATTCCACAAGGGACTATCCATACTCATATCCATTCAAGCAAGGGACTCTAACCACGTGATCACACATTGGGCGTGGTAGTATCATCTCAAGATATCTATTTGAGGAAGTGACTTTAACCCAAAGCAATATCATTAGGCAATGGACTTTAACCTCAAGCCATTCATAAGGCAAAAGACTTCAACCTAAAGTCATCACACTATCTTTAGGTGACAATAGGACTTTAGCCCCCTTTACTCATGGGTCAATCATACATTCAATACAACACTTAAGGACTTCAACCATTTAGCCAATCCAACACCATACATTACCCCTTGGTCCTTATGGGAGCCTTCATTGCTTAACCACTTCAATAGGCCAATTCCTTCTTTCAATTCATCCCACGATTCATTTTATGGTCCTCAAGACCCTTACAAGACATTCACTTTTCAATAGCATTCTCATACCACACTTTAGTTCAATACACTATTCTAGTTAATATTCATTTTAAGGGACTTCAACTCCATATTTGTCATTTAGCACAACAAGGTTATCATCACACCTCATATGGTTTACCATACTCATGATAAAATTTATCAAACATTCATTCTCATTGGGCCATTTCCCTAGTTCAACACATCATCAATAATTTTCTAGACAATTTACTAAGACATTTTCACAAACACCTTTTGTACATACTTATAACGAGGCCCTTATCATAGTAGATATCGTCAAGACTAGGGTTACTCAAGACCCTTATGTTAAAACAAATATAACAAACATTCACATATGTAATCTACCTTCAATAACATGTAACAATCCAAGTATAAGCAAGAATAATCATCATTCATTGTTAAGTAGCAAAACCCTTTTCATTTGATTCAAAACCACCATGTAAACTTACTAATCCAAGTGTGAAATAAATTGGTTTAGAGTTATTTAAAGATAGGAAGAAATAAATGAATTCAATAAAATAACACACCAATAATCTTGACTCTTCCTCTTACCATTAGATGAACACCTCCAAACCCTAGCCATCAATCATGCTTCTATGAGACGTTAGAGTGTTTAAGATGTTTAAGTCTTGTAAAATAATGACTTGGGGGGCTAAAATACCTTATATAGGGAGAGGGTTTAGGGTTTTAGGCATGGTAAATGACCTAAAGGTCCTTGGTTAAAATATGGACATCCCGAACGTGTAGGGGTACGACTCCCCCATACGAATCCTATGGCAATCGTGACCTAGGGTATGAGGGGTACCCCAACTTGTACCCTAGGACTCCCCTAGGTGAACCATACTATTGTCGGTACAAAAAGGAACCCTTGATTCGTAAACAAGGGTATGACTCATTTCCCAATCATGAGCTCCACTCGTGACCAAACCATTCCACACGGTTTAAGACTTTACTCTATAAGGTTGAGTAGTATATGACTCGTATGCATTGGTTACAACCAAGGAATGGTCTTATCGTATGGAGGACAGTAAATTTCCCTAAAATACTGTCTAGTATATGAAATGGAAGAGGGAGAGCAGTACAAATCGTTAACTAGGGTATGACTCAAGCACCTCAACCGTAACCACTCTAGAGACACAAAAAGGTTGTTGTTTCCAAATGGTCAAGGGTCTAGGTGTCTCAATTCTCTCCCACTTTGATAGGTAAGTATAGATACAAGTGAACACCTCAAGCTACACCAAATAAATCTTCACTCAAGTTAGAAAGAACGCACTATAAGGATACAACACAACACATATCTTATGATCACTACTAATAAATAAAAAAATTTTGCAAGGCCACATTCTCTGGTCTTTCATTCTCCCCTACATTGGATCATTCGTCCGTGAATGATGGGGAAAGAAAGCATGAACACAAATAAACACATTAGCACACTTAACAACAAACCTTCACACAAAATTAGGACCAAGCACACAACAAAATTACAACACAACACAATATATATCATGACCATATCAATTAAATATTTCATTTCATTTGTCTTGGGAATCAAACCCATTACTTTGCAATACTTACTCATTTCACAACTTAGGGAATCCAAAGAATCAACTCA
The DNA here is from genome assembly GCF_002878395.1 of Capsicum annuum. Classification (NCBI taxonomy): domain Eukaryota; kingdom Viridiplantae; phylum Streptophyta; class Magnoliopsida; order Solanales; family Solanaceae; genus Capsicum; species Capsicum annuum. The sequence continues at coordinate 126,036,304 of NC_061120.1, forward strand.
TCAAATATATATAGCAAATCATAGCATTGGGGACTTTACCCCATCATCTATCAAGGAAATGAATAAATTCAAGGTATTGGAGACTTAAACTCGTCATGACACAACACACACAATTTCAAAGCATTAGGGACTTGAACCCCTTTTTTAGCAAGACACAAATCAATTCACACATTGGGAACTTTAGACGATGGCCTAACAAAGACATAAATGAATTTAAAGGTTGGTGAATTCAACCCATTGTCTATCAAAAACCTACATCAAAGTAAGAAGTTTAATACATACCTCCATCACACTCTTCTGAAACGGTAACCAAATGCGGGTATATGGACTCCATGTCCTCTTCCTCGTGCCAAGTAGCTTCCTCAAACTTTTGGTTCCTCTATAGAACCTTTACCAATGTCACCTCTTACATTCGTAACCGAAAAACTTGTTGATCCAAAATCCTCATTGGGACCCCCGTATAGGACAAAGAGTTGGAGATACCAATATCTTTCAAGGAAACAACCAAGGAAGGATCACCCACACATTTCTGCAACATAGACGTATGAAAAATCGGGTGAATAGAGTCCATACTAGGGGGCAACTCCAACTCATAGGCAACATTGCAAACCCTCTTTACAATCGAGTAGGTACGTACATACTGGGGACTAAGCTTCCCCTTTTTTACCAAACCACATCACTCCCTTCATGGGAGACATTTTCAAGAATATCCAATCACCCAAATTAAACTCTAAGTCCCTACACCTCACATATGCATAGGATTTTAGCGACTTTGAGTGATCTTCAATCTATCATGAATCACTTTCACATTCTCTAAGTCTTGGTGAACTAAATCGGGCCCAAGCAATTTACACTCACCAACTTCTTACCACCCAATAGGAGATCGACATCTCTTACCATACAATGCCTCAAAAGGTGCCATTCCAATGCTAGGTTGTAAATACTATTATAGGGAAACTCAATTAAAGGCAAGTGGTCATACCAACTACCACGATAATCAATTACACAAGCCCATAACATATCTTCAAAAGTCTGGATAGTCCTCTCTACTTGACCATCCATTTGTGGATGGAAAGCGGCACTAAGGCACACCTTAGTTAGCAAACCTTTTTGGAATGACTTCTGAAAGTGGGATGAAAATGGAAGACCGTAATCTAAGATAATACACACCAAAGCACCATGAAACCTCACAATCTTCACAAGATACAACTTAGCATAATCTCCCGCTGAGAAATTATTTCTCACAAGAAAGAAATTGGCAGACTTGGTCATTCTATCAAGGATTACCCAAATAGAATCACATTGATTTTGGGATCTAGGAACACCGATAATGAAATCCATACTAATAGACTCCCACTTCCACTCGTAAAACACAATTTCTTGGTATAGGCCATCGGGCCTCAAGTGCTTAACCTTTACTTGTTGCCCCACCATAGACTTAGCCACACGGCTAGCAACATCACGCTTCATATTATTCCACCAATAGAACTCCCTAAGGTCATGACACATCTTGGTGGCACCTGGATGAATAGAATAATGGGCTCCATGAGCCTCGCCCATGACTCTTTCCCTCAATCCATCAACGTCATGAATGTATAGCCTACCTTTCTACTTCAAAATACCATTGCCATCAATCACAAAGTTCATGGCTTTGTGTTGACCCACATTACCCTTGATTTTTATCAAGTCAAGGTCCAATACTTGCTTTCTCTTTATCTCAACAACAATAGATGATTGAGATACTTGATGCACAAACATACCACCATCCTCAATGTTCATAAGTTGAACTACAAGATTCGTCAAATGGTGAATCTCTTTCACCAACTCCCCATTATTATCATCAACATGGGCCAAACTCCCCTATACAATCTACTAAGAGCTTTGGCAACTACATTCGCCTTAATGGGATGGTAATGAAAACTCATATCATAGTCTTTCAATAACTCAACACACCTTCTTTACCAGAGATTTAACTCCTTTTAGGTAAATAAATATTGGAGGCAATTATGATCGGAAATGATATCAACATAAACACCATAGAGATAATGCCGCCAAATTTTCAATGCAAAGACCATGGCTAACAATTCTAAGTCATGGGTGGGGTAGTTTTTTTTGTTAAATTTCAATTTCCATAAAGCATAGCCACCACCACGTAACCAAGACCGACTCGAGAGGCATCATAGTAAACGACAAAACCATCACTACCCTTAGGTAAGGTCAAAATAGAAGCCTAAGTCAATTTATCTTTCAACTTCTCAAAACTATCCTCACATGTATCGGACCACAAGAATTTGACCTTCTTTTTGATCAATTTGGTCAACGGGGCAGCTATAGTGGAAAAAATCTCCATAAATCTTCTATAAAAACCGGCTAGTCACAAAAAGCTCCAATATTGGTTGGAGTCATAGCTCTAGGCCACTTCTAAACCATTACAATCTTTTGGGGATCTACCATGATCCATTCACTAGAGTTGACATAACCAAGAAAAGCTACGACTTTCAACCAAAACTTACACTTAGAGAACTTCGCATACAAAAGATGATCTTTTAAAGTTTGTAACATGGCACAAAGGTGATCTATATGATCCGCCTCACTCTTAGAATACACTAGGATATCATAAATGAAGACAATGAAAAACATGTCCAAGTATGGAAGTAAGACCCTATTCATGAAATCCATGAATACAGTAAGACCCTATTCATGAAATCCATGAATACCGTCGGGGCATTGGTCAACCCAAAGGACATGGCAAGAAACTCGTAGTAACAATACTAGGTTTTAAAGGCAGTCTTAGGGATATCTGCATCTTAATTTAAAGTTGATGATAACCCAATCTAAGATCAATCTTAGAGAAACACCTTGAACCCTAAAGTTGACCAAATAAATCATTTATTCTAGGAAAAGGATATTTGTTCTTTACGGTCACTTTGTTCAACTGGCGATAATCAATGCACATATAAAGAGAACCATCCTTCTTGCATACAAACAATATGGGAGCACCCCAAGGAGACACACTAGGCTAGATAAAACCTTTATCTAAAAGATCTTTCAATTGCTCCTTAAGTTCTTTCAACTCCGCCGGAGCCATTCTATAAGAAGGAATAGAGATCAAATAAATGCCTGGAACAAGATCAATCCAAAAATCAATTTTCCTATCAGGAGGAACACTTGGAATATCATCGGGATACACTTTAAGAAACTTATTCACTATGAGAACGGACTCTAATGAAGGATATTCTGAGTTTGAATCTTTAACTCAGACCAAATGATACAAAAACCACTTAGAAACCAACCTTCGAGCTTTGAGATGAGAAATAAACCTTCCCTCAGGTACTAAAGGACTACCTTCCCATACAATGACTGGCTTATTAGGTAATTTAAATATGACCTTACAGGTCTGATAATCTAAGAAAGCATAGCAAGAGCGCAACCAATCCATTCCCCAGATGATATCAAAATCAACTATGTATAACTCTACCAAGTCAATGAGGGTGTCTCTAACACCAACAGATATCATACACCCCCTATAGACCCTTCTAGAAATCATAGGGTCTCCAACTAAGGTATAAACAAGAAAAGCAACTAACTAACTCTTAGGACCACAATTAAGAAACATAGCCATATATGGGGTCACGTAAGAAAGAGTAGACCTGGGATCAAGCAAGCAATATATATCATAGGAGAAAAGTCTCAACATACCAATGAAAACATCGAGAGATGCCTCAAAATCTTGAAGAGTAGCAAGTGTATACAAGCGATTCTGGCCAGTACCGATGCCAGAAATAGAAGTAGCAGCAAACATAGCACCCTTTGGTACGGAAGTAGATGGAGTAGCAATAGAGGCACTGTTGGCCAAAGAAGTTGCTAGAATAGGGCACTCATGCTGTATGTTCCCAATCAGACCATAATGAAAACATCTATTCTTCCCTTCTCAAACTAACCATGATGGCTTTGACCACATAATCTGCAAGGATGGCAGGGTGGAGCCGACTGGGCACACTAGTTCGAAGTTGGGCACTCTATGCTGGGACCCTCCACTAAACTGAGAGCAATGACCACTCAAAAACTTTGGGGAAGGAGAGAAAACACTATCAAAGGAGAAAGAACTCCAACTCCCCTACTTTTTTCATGGGTACTTACCACCATCTCCACTACTACTCTTAAAAGGCCTAAACTTCCTTCGTTGCTTCTCACTTAGCTCAACTTGCTTTTTCTTCTCATATTTTACTTGTTGAATATACACAATAAACCTCATGCTAGAAACTATCTCGAGATCATACCTTGACAATTGATGGAATTTCAAGGCATACTCATGAACAGACATCCTCCTTTGCTTTAAGTTCACAAATTCTTTCGCTTTAGCTTCCCTCAACTCTTAAGGAAAGAAGTGATCTAAGAAAGCCTCAAAAAAATCCTCCTATATAGCGAGGCTAGAATCAATACCCCTAGACAACTCCCACCCTTTGTACCATTAGTACGCTACATCTTTCAATTGGTAGGAGGTAAATTCAAAGGCCTCAATCTCTGAAGCATGCATGATTTATAAGATCTTCTTCATTTCATAAATCAAGCATTAAGTGTCTTCCTTAACCTTCGTACCAGAGATCATAGAAGGGCTTAACCTTATAAATTGGACAATTCTTGTGGCCTCAGAAGGTGAGATAGATAAATCACCATGTTCCACCTAAGAGGCTACCAATTGAGTCAAGAGGATGATACATCAACAAAACTCTTCATTAGTAACATCTCTTTAAGGTAATTGAGGAGGAACGCCACTCTTATAAGAAGGGTTGATGGGTGGAATACAATGAGAATGGCAAGATGATGCATCCCTATCCCAAGTCTGAACTCTAAAAGTTAGACGAGCTTCATCCATAGGAACCTTAGTAATGTTTGCCTAAGTCTCATATCTCCTTTGAGGCATGATCTGAAAGATAGCAAATGGAATTAGAGGAATTCAAGGCCCTAGAATTTATAGATTGAGATTGAAACACAAGAAAAGGAAACATTTCTTAAAATGTCTCATAGCTTCTCTTTTATAAGTATGGCACGCTTTATATCCATAATTGAGACTCTACTTGATAGGAAATTATGACTACCCAACTGACCATGAACCTAGGCTTTGATACCAACTTAACATACCTCAAACTTTGAGCCATGTCATATGGGCATCTCAAGTATAAATGTACCGGGGGTCGCCTCATAACCTAACATAAGCACTTCATAATATCATAGAAGTCGAAGGAACTCCAATTCACAAGTTAAGATCACAGAATAATATCATAAGTCAATGCTAAATTTATTATAATAACTATGCCTAATTTCACAGTTGTCCACAATACCTCTATACAAATCAAAATTAATAAGTATATTTATCGGGACAAGCCCCCGACTATATCCAAACAAAGTCGTAAAGAGACTAAGTCTAAAGATAAGGAATAAGAGATGAATTTCTTCTGGATGTAAGGAATCTCACCCTTTCAAGTCAATGCATGAACTTCCTAATTGCAAATCACTGCATAGGAGAAGAAGAAGATGCTCCGACCACTACACCACGTGGTGATGTAGCATTCGAAGATGGTTAGGGGTTAGAATGTTAACATGTAACTCAAGGATAAGGGATAAAGTACATCATAAAAAAATAAAAAAGTTGATATACGTCACATTGTGTTACATTCATACACTTAATCATACATATAGTCATATTGCATGTCAGTCAAGATATCAAGGCTTATCAATAATTTTAACCATTCATTTATTAGGCATGAAATGGGGAACTCCGAACCTTCATACTTATAAGTTCAACATTTCACACATGCATAGGACTCCAACCATAATCACATACACTTAGACAAAGAACTTCAACCATGCTTACCTATTCATTAACCAAGGACTTCAACCACATACACATACATTCCATAAGGGACTCTATCCATACTCATATTTATTCAAGCAAGGTACTCTAACCATGTCCTCATACATTGTGCGAGCTACTATCACCTTAAGAGATCTTTTTGCGCAAGGGACTTTAACCAAAAGCAATTTCACAAAGTATTTTAACCTCAAGCCATTCATAAGGCAAGTGACTTCAACCTCAAGCTATCACACTATCTTTAGTTTACAATGGGAATTTATCCCCCTTCACTCATGGGTCAATCATACATTCAATACAATACTGAAGGACTTTAACCATTTAGCCAATTCAACATAATACATAACTATTTGTTCTTTATGAGAGCCTTCATTGCTCAACCATTACAATAGGACAATGTCTTTATTCAATTCATCACATAATTCATTTAATGGCCCTCAAGACACTCAAGAGACATTCAAATTTCAATAAGATTCTCATACCACACATTAGTTTAATACACTATTTTAGTTCATCTTCATATTAAGGGACTTCAACTCCCTATTGGTCATTTAGCACAATAAGTTCATCATCACACCTCACATGGCTTACCATACTCTTATCATAACATTTATCAAACATTCATGTTCATTAGGGCATTTCCCTAGAGCAACACATCATTAAAATTGACTAGACAATTCACTTAGACATTTTCACAAACACCTTTTGTGTATACTTATAACAAGGTCCTTTTCACAGTAGATATCATCAGGACTAGGGTTTCTCAAGACCCTAATATTTAAAAACATGTAAAAAGAATTCACATATACATTCTACTATCAATAACATGAATCAATACAAGTATAAGAAAGAATCATCATCATTCATTGTTAAGTAGCAAAACTTTTTTCATTTGATTCAAAACTGCCATGTACACCTACTAATCCAAGTGTGAAATACATGGCTTTAGAGTTATTTTAGGAGGGAAAGAGATACATGCCCTAAATAAATGACACACCAAGAATATTGACTCTTTCTCTTGCCACTAAATGAACACCTTTAAACTCTAGCCTCCAATCTTGTTTCCAAGAGCCTTTAGAGTTTTAGGATGTTTAAGTCTTGTAAAATAAAGACTTTCCAGGCAAAAATACCTTATATATGGAGAGGGTTTAGGGTTTTAGGCATGGAAAAAGACCAAAAAGTTCTTGGTTAAAATATGGATAGTCCACAGGTGCAGGGGTATGACTCCCTCATATGGGTCCTATGGCAATCATGATCTAGGGTACGAGTGGTACCCTAACTCGTACCCTAGGATTCCCTTAGGTAAACCCCACTATTTTGGGTATGAAACGGCACCCTTGAGTTATAAACAAAGGTATGAATCATGTCCCAATCTTGATCTCCACTCTTAACCGAAACAATCCACATGGTTTGAGACATTACTCTATATGGTTGAGTTGTGTACGACTCGTATGCATTAGTTACAACCAAGTAATGGATTTGTAGTATCCAGGATAGTACATTATCCTAACATACTATGTAGTATACAAAAAGGAATAGGGAGAGGAGTACAAGTCGTGACCTAGGGTACGACTTAAGCTCCCCAATCGTATCTACTCTAAAGAAACAACTAGGTTGTTGTTTTCCAAATGGTCCGAGGTCTAGGTGTCTTAATTCTCTCCCAATTTTATAGGTAAGTATAGATACTATTTAACACATTAACCTACACCAAATAAATCTTCACTCATCTTAGAAACAACACACTACAAGGATATAACACAACACACATATCATGATCACTACCAATAGACCCAAAATTTTTTTGCAAGGCCACATTATCGGGTGTTTCAATATGAATCGTAGGACAACATGTATGAATAACAGAAACTAAGAAGAAGAAAAAACAAAGTGTTAAGAAAATATGAATTGATCATCTGAGTTGTAAACAAGGATATGAGCCATATAAAGAGAATAAGCATAACAAAATCTAAAACTACCATCCAAAGTTGAAGTCTCAAAAGTATACGAGTTGGAAGTCTGAGTACTACTCATTTAGAGGAACCATATATAGCGTCATACTCAAATCTACAAAGGAAGAAGTCCTAGGTGGATACGAATGAATGCCATGAGTCGTATAATCAAGGTACGACTTATGAGCAGAAGTTCTATAGAGAAAAGAAAATTGAAACCTTAGGAGACCAGACACTAGAATAGACATGAAAGGTAGAGCACGACTCATATGATGATGATATGAGTTGAATAGTGAGGCATACCATGTACTGACATAACATTACCTTTCCCATTTTTATTGTGATTTTTTAGTATTTTTGAGATAATATAAATACCTAGGGTTTATTTCTTATTTGGTTCCACACTATTGTATTCTTTATCTTGTTTTTACATTCCAATATACTCTATTAATTACTTTTGCTTTATTCTTGAGATTTTGGGTTATTATCCAATTATAGATTCTAGATTTTTTTCTTCCCATTATTGTGTGATTAATTACATGTTTCATTTATTGATTATCATGGATTGTTGCATGAACATGAGAGGCTAACTTCCCTGACTAGGGTTGTGGGAACCCTGCTGGATTAACTACGTAAAAGAAGTGGGAAATTCATCTATTCTAAAGTAAACTACATGTGTCTTAATTTTCTTTGTGTAAATTAACCTCAGAGATACTGCAGAAGCTTGGGGCTAACCTATATTTGTAAACATCCTCATAAGGGAGTTTGTAACTGGGAAATAAGGATTTAGATAGTAATTTGAGATTCACTTCCATCATTACTATTTTGCTATCTCATCTAATCAACTTGAGACTCAAAAAGTGAGAGTTGAACTAAAGCCATATACAAAGAGCAATAAGGTGATTCCCTAGGACTCATAAGGTAAAGGGTGAGATTACGTCCTCCCCCCCTCCCCCCTCCCCCCTCCCATGAATTTACTTTTCCGCACTGCATAGAACTATATAAAGTTAAGAAACTATTTAGCATCTTCCCTGTGGGTTTGACCCCAATCTAGTTAGGTTACTATATTTTTCATCAACTATATTATACTTCTTTAGAGGTTAGTTTTAGGCGATTCAAAATTTTGGCACCAATACTGGAGAAGACGGTATAATTATTAATTGAGTTTGGTAAAGTTTGCGAGTTTTATTTTCTGTATTGATTTGTCATACGCCGGTGTATGTCAAACACTAGGAGAAGAGGCAACCCCTTACTCTCTTTTGATCCATCTTTAGAAAGAATTCTTCAAACACCATGAATAATGGCAGAACATGTTTGTGATGGTGTTCCTACTAGGGTTCAAGAAGCTCCACCTATTGATCCAAACATAAAACTTCTACATGCTCGACTTGATTCATAGAATATTATAGATTTATAGAAGTAACACTATTAAAGTGAGGAAGACGAGAAGTTAAAGAGTCTGGATTAGATGAAGAAGCTCAGGGAGCTCAGAATAAAGAACTAGTCAAGCCGAGAAAAGTGGGTGAGCATCGTGATAGAATTTAGAGAGGCAAAGTTCTAGTGAACTCTGCATATCAGCCTATACAACCATATGAGGAAGACGATAAGCTTATGGGATTTGTTGAACCGGCTGAGATTAGAGCGATCATTCCTCCTCCTCTACCCTATATGTGAAGTTTGACATTACTAGTACTATTAACCAATTATTAAACTTAAAGGGTGTATTTAATGAAGCAGAAATTGATTATGTAAATCTATATCTTGCTAACTTTAGTAAAATTTACACATCATATACTATTTCGAGGGTAGACCAGGAAGCTTTAATGTTGAAGTTGTTCCTAGTTTTGTTGATGGGAGAAGCATCACTATGATTAGGCAAACTTCTTAGAGGTTGAATCACTTTTTGGAATGAGTTGCTGAAATAGTTTTTAAAAAATTTATCCCTTCTTTAAGGATGCTACAATTAAAAGATGAAATTTATAACTTCAAATAGTTACCTGCCAAATCCTTGTATGGGTCATGGTTTAGATCCAAGAAGAGGTTGAGCATGGTACCTAATCATAGAATTAGAGGGTCAAATTTGCTAGAAATCTTCTACAAATTTATTCATCTTCGGTGGGATTATGTGTAAGATATGATAGGTGAATTTCAGTAACCAATAGTGGATGGCATATAAGAGATGCTAAACATAATGCAGACGCATATGCAATTGGAGCAACTGTTGTTTATGGAATTAATAATGACTTTATAGTATAAGAGGTTGCTCAACTTCAGATAGATATTGGGCTTTTTATAAATAAATTTATAACATTGGGAGCTAAGAAAGTAAATATAGTTGGGATACAAGGTTGTACTTCTAAAACTTTTGAGATTGAATCTAAAGAGGAAGCAAAATATATTGATCATATGTTGGCAGATTTTCGATTCCAAGGGAAAGGGAACCAAGGTTGGAACTAATATAATGATAGATACAGAGATAGAAGTAGAGAGAGAGATGGTGATTGATAGTTGAAAAATTACTACAAGGACAAGAGTGATAAATATGTTCCACTAGATAGCCTAGATATTAAGTCTAGAGTGGAGGCAATGTTGTCAAAACTAGTCAAAGGTTAAGAAAGTCAATAGAGTTGTCTTAAGGAGATTAAGACAGATCTATCTGGGATAAATTAGAAAATTAAGTCACATTCTACGATAATAAAGCAACTAGACCAGCAGTATGGACAGATGTTGGCTACATTAAATCAAAGGCAACTTGGCACTCTTCCTAGTAACATGATTGCAAATCCAAAGAATTATGGTCACTACCATGCCATTACCACTCGGAGTGGTAAAACTACCATGGACCCACCTGTATCGATTGTAAATAAGCAAAGGAATTATGATGATGATTCTGTTGATGTAAAAAGCAGTAGCAAGCAAGATAATGGAAAACAGAAGTTTCAGGAACCTATATTGAAGACCATTCCAAAACCACTTTCTTCTTTTCCCTAAAGGCTAAAAAATAAACAAGAGAATGATAAGTATCAAAAGCTTTTTTCAATGCTAAAAAAACTGTCAATCAACATCCCATATGTAGTGGCATTAGAGTAAATATCAGTATATATAAAATCATGAAAAAATCTAATCACTAAGAAGAGGTCAGTCAATTATGAGCTAGTCAACAATATTCATCTTGCAGTGTTATAACTACTATATCATTGATGGAGAAGAAGTAGGATCTTGGCGCATTCACTACCATGCACCCTTGGATCTTTTGAGTTTGCTCATGCTTTATGTGATTTGGGTGCTAGCATCGGCATCATGCCATTTTTAGTGTTTAAATAGTTGGGGTTGGGAGAACCTAAACTAACCACTATGAGATTAGTAATGGTAGATAGGATAGTGAAAAAGTCAGTTCATATTTTATATGCCGTATTTGTGAAGGTGGATTCTTTTACTTTACCTATGGGTTTTGTGATATTAGACTGCTAAGTGGACTTTCAAGTCCTAATTATTTTTGCAAGACCATTCTTGGCTATAGGTTGGACATTGATTGAAGTAGCTTAATGAGTTAAGTTTGATAAAAGTTATTGATGTTTTTGATGAAGAAATAGACTCTTTCTAGGATATTGATGTTGTAACAACTCAGGAGGACACCTCTGATGTTGTTTCTATTAAAGTGAGGTTGGATTTTGAAGCTCTAGCAGTCGTGATCATAAACTTTGATAGTGATGTTATTAAGGAATATAATGAGATGGTACGTGCTCTCTATGGGAGTTGTTCGTACATGTATGCACCAAAGAATCTTGATTTGGATTTACAAAAAAAAACTACTCCACTTGTTTATCCTTCCATTAAATAGCCACCGGTCTAAGAGTTGAAGGCTCTCCCTTCTCATCTATGATTTGCATTTTTGGGAGCCAATAACACTTTGCCAGTTTTCATTGTAGCTTAGTTGGTTAATACAAAAGTAGAATCTTTTTTAATAGTGCTACAGAGATTTAATAGGGCAATAGGTTGGTCCATTGCATAAATAGTGGGTATACCACCTGGTATTTGTACTCATAAAATTTAACATGAGCCGAATAAAATTCCAATAATAGAGCATTAGCCTCGACTCAATCCTCCTATATAGGAGGTAGTATAGAAAAAGATAATCAAGTGGTTGGATGTTGGTGCAGTGTATCCCATTACTGATAGTAAGTGGGTCAGTTTGGTATAATATTTTATTAAAGAAAGGTAGTATTACTATTATGCCTAATGAGAAGAATGAGCTAGTGTAAATGAGGCTAGTCATAGGATAGAGAATATGCATGGATTATAAAATATTGAATGCATGGACTCAGGAAGGCCATTTTACCATATGCTTCATGGACCAAATGTTAGATAAGTTAATGGGCAAAGGATGGTGCTATTTGCATTTAGATGTATTCCATTCAGGCTATGAAATGCTCCAGCCACATTTCAAAAATGTATGATGGCAATCTTCTCTGACATAGTGGAAGACACCATTAAAGTTTTTATGGATGATTTTTTAGTTGTTTGTGATTATTTTGATACTGCTTAGTGCACTTTTCCAATGCTCTTAAAAGGTATGAAGAATGCAACTTGGTTATTAAATGGGAGAAGTGCCATTTTATGGTCAAACAAGGTATATTCCTTGAGCACAAATTTAAAAAAGGGTTAGTGAGGTAGATAGAGCAAAAATTGAAGTAATCAAGAAATTACCTCTGCCAATTTCTGTGATGGGTGTTCGTAGCTTTTTGGTACATGTCTAGCTTTATAGATGATTCATCAAGCATTTCTCTAAGATTGCCAACCCTCTTTGTAGGATTCTTGATAAATAGGTAAAATTGGAGTTTATAAAGCATGTTTGAAGGCTTTTGAATATCTGAAAAAGAAGTTGATAACTTCTCCTATTAATGTATCTTTAGACTGGTCCTTGTCTTTTGAGATTGTGTGTTACACAAGTGGATTGGCTTTAGGGTTTGTACTAGTTCAATGAAAAGAGAAGATCCTTCATCTCATTTACTAAGCTAGGAAGGCACTAAATCCTGCCCAAAAAAACTACACCGTGATGGAACAAGAGTTGTTAGCAATTTTTTTTGTCTTTGAGAAGTTTAGGTCTTATTTGATTGGGACAAAGGTGATTGTGCACACTAATCATAAAGCATTGTGGTAATCAATGGAAAAAAGGATGCAAAGCCTAGAATGATTATGTGGGTGATATTGCTACAAGAATTTGATTTTGAGGTCAAGGACAGAAAAGGCACTGAGAATCAAGTTGCAGATCATTTCTCTTGGCTTGAGGAAGACGCTATACAGAATGTTAAAGATGGGCTAGAGATTGATGACTTCTTACCAAATGAACAGATATTAGTAGCTTCCTAAGATCTAATTCCGTGCTTTACCTATGCAAATTATCTTGCAAGTGATCTAATTCTAGAAGATCTTTCCTTTTAGTAGTGAAAGAAGTTTATGCATTAGGTAGGGGAATTTTTCTAGGAAGACCCTTATTAATTTATAATTTGTGCAGATGGGTATATTCATAGATGCATACATGAGGTGGAGATGATGTGTATACTTAAGACTAGTCATTCTTCGCTAGTTTGGTGTCATCATGGAGGAACTCACACAGCCTACAAAATCTTGCAATGTGGATATTATTGGCCAACAGTCTACAGATATGCACATGATTTTGATTCTTCTAGTGATTAATGTCAATGACAAGGTAATATATCTAGAATCCATAAACTTTCTATGACTTTTATTTTAGAATTAAAATTATTTGATGTATGGGTAATAGATTTCATAGGACCTTTTGTGAGTTCATTTGGCATAAAGTATATACTTGTGGCTGAGGATTATGTTTTAAAATGGGTGGAAGAAGTTGTGCTCCCGAACAATGTAGCACGTAGTGACATTGCATTCCTAAAAAAACACATTTTTTCTTGATTTGGCACCCCATATGCTATCATTAGTGATGATAGGTCACATTTTTGTAATTGTCTATTCAAAAGTCTGCTTGAGAAATATGGGGTGAAACACATGGTGGAAACACATTATAATCCTCATACTAGTGGAAAAGTTGAGGTGACCAATAAAGAAATCAAATCCATCTTGGCGAAGACAATAAATGCCAATAGGCTTGATTGGTCATGGAAATTAGATAATGCATTATGGGCTTCACGGACATCATTTAAGACCCTAATTAGTGCTTAGCCTTATCAGCTAGTGTCTGGCAAGACTTGTCACTTGCCTAATGAACTTTAACTTAAAGCACCGTGGGCTTTGAAGAAGCTGAATTTTGAGTGGAAAGATGCAGCCAAGTTAAGGATAAATTGTATGAATGAGTTTGATAAATTCTGGCTCCGAGTGTATGAAAGTTCTGCACTTTACAAGGAAATGATGAAGCTGTGTTAGGATTGCAAAATTGAGAAAAAAATCTTCGAAAAATGTGACCAAGCATTGATTTACAATTCAAGGCTTCTCTTATTTCCAGGTATGTTGAAGTCTAGGTGGTATAGTCCCTTTACTGCGCTAATAGTGTTTCCATATGGTGTTTTATAATTGAAGGGGGATCGTGAAGGTCCGTTGAAGTTCATTGGACAAAAATTCAAGCACTGTATGAGTAACACTAAGTAAATAAATGTAATTTTTGAGATAGACCTTAGGGAAGGATAAGTAACCAAGGTAATTAAATTATGCCGCAATGTTAAATCAAGCGTTGCATGGGAGAAAACCCATGAGAATAGTTGGTGAAATATTAGTACCTAACTTAGCCATGTTATGCTACGACGTTCAATAAAGTGTTGCGTGGGAGGTAACCCATGTTTTTGTACTTATTTATTTATAAGCTAATATGTTTGCTCGGTGTGTAGGACTAAAAATTGCAGAAAATATCCAAAGAAGTTCAAGTAAATAGGTAATACAGACTCTTCATGAGTCCTATCTAGGTTGTATAACTCGTGAGTAGTAGTCTTAAGGATATGGGGGAAAATTTAGAAGCAGGTAAAAGTTTCTAGAATAGATACGATTCTCAGAACATGAAGGTACAACTCGTCACATTGAGTCGTATCCACTCCATAAACCAGGTAAAGTTATAGGTCTATACGAGTTGAAGAAAGATGCGTAAGCCTAGGTATGAGTCATACACATGACTCATACACAAGTTTACCAGGTCGGGATCGTGGGTTAACCTGACCCAGTTTAAATGATTTAAAAAGAAATAGGGTACCCGTCGAGTACCTAATATCCAAAACACTCACCCACCATTATTATTGCTTGATTTGCAAGCTTCTAACACACAAAATCTTTTCAAAACACATAGAATTAGCTAGCAACATGCTCGGATCCCCTCACATTGCCCAAATTAAAGATTAATTTGGGGATGAAAAGTCTAAATCTGTAGAAGATAAGAACTAAACTGGAAAAGTACTTTTTCAAACTAAAAAATCCATTCATTTCAAGTCTATATTGCTCTAATGTGGTATGGTAAACTTGATCTACTTTAAATTTATGTGTGGATTGAATTATGGTACCTAGTTCATAGAATTTTAGTTGAAAATGAAAATAGGAGTGAAATTGATTTTAGGTAATCATATTATGTGTTATTTTGACTTAAAGTGGGTGATATTGTTGCATAAAGCAGATGGGTAGTTTGGAAAAGTTTATTTGGAATCAACTTTAAGGTTGAACCTTTATGTTGCAGTAGAAACAAAATATCTTTTGACTCATACCCGTAAGTAATTACTCATACATGGCTCGTACCCACTGACAACATAGATGTTTAACTAAGGTTAAGTTCTGGTATGGGTACGACTGGGCTCAATGAGTCGTATCCATACCATAGGACTCATACATTGAAGTCGTAAGGACCTGGGTAGATATCATATTTTAGACTTTTATTTTTGACCTGCTTATGGGTGTTGGTAACGAGCCATACCTTAGCTTATGACACATTAGGAGGACTCGTAAGTAAGCCAGTAAACACACATGAATACACTGAACATCATACAAGTCATACCTAGACCATATGAATGGTACCCTTCACTCGTACCATAGATAAAATATGCACAATGAACTTTAATATCCTATATTTGTTTTTTTATTTATTTACTTACTAATTAATGTGCACTTTCAGGTACAATGCTTCTAAAAAATGCATACTCTTCTAAACAAGTTCCTAAAAAAGGAACCAAAAAGGACTAATCTCCCAATTTTGAGACTACTAAGTCTTCTACTAGTAGCGGTTAGTTATATGAATACCAACGAAAAGGCAAGGTTGACCTAAAGGGACAAAAGGGTATAAGGGGGAAGAAAGTGTCAACTCTAGAGGACACAACTCCATGGGGTTCTAGGAAAAAGACCCAACTATCTCCCGTCCTCATACACCTCTTCTTTCAGATAATGAAGATGATGCTAAATCTAGTTCTGAAAAAGCAAGTTTTAAAAATACTATTGTTACAGAAGAAGTTGATGCTACCCCGATCTATAGATAGGACCTTTCCCTAGCACTTACCACTGCTTTTACTGGCCATCATTGAATGATGATGGTACCCCAATATGTAGAAGACATTTAATAATGGGCTGAGTAGACTTTGTAATAGAAAGATCAAATGAGTTTTATATCTAAAGAGTAGACTGACTACTACTTGGATGGTGGAGATACCCATATTCGAGGAGTTCTTCAACAATTATAGTTTTGAATTCATGACAAGAGCACCCGAAAAGTATAGTGAAGTGCTAGCCAGAGAATTTTATTCAGCATACAAGAGTTAGTTGAAGAGATAGTATCCACAGGGTCAATTTTGGAAAGGTGGTGATTCTGTTCCTTTACTGATTATTCGGGGAGTGTAGGTAGACATCCATGCACTATTGGCAGATTCTTATACGGACCAGACTATCAACCTTTGATCAATACTAGTGAAATGGAATACCGGTTGGAGTAGATAATAAAATTTACTCGTAAATAAATGGGGTCAAAGGAGAAGATGAACCATTTTCCATAGACTGTAGAGCTTATAGCATCCAATGGAGAGAATGCAATATGGGTTATTTGAGGCCCTGGAGTGTTCCCAGAAGATAAAAAAGAATACTCTTACATTTAAGGCCAAGGCTCAGTTGACGCTGGCCCAACACAGGCTTTTCCACCATAGGAGATAATGTTTTGAGCCTGTTTTGAGAAATTTGATAGCTAGCTTCATAGATGGATACGAGTTTGATATCTAAGAATTTTTATCTTGGGATATAAAAGACTGAGATGTAGGGTTGCAAAGTCACTAATGGCATACCTGTGTATGATTATGCAGGTTTGTTTGGCTGCGGGGGAACTATAGATCCGAGGTGTTGATGAGTTAATTAAGGCAGCCAACATTACCAACCTTCGGTTGATCCATAATGTAGAAAACTCGATGGACGGAAAAGCAAAGAGAGCAATGAATATGGTAGCTCATATGCTTTGGTAGAGCACTCAAGATGAGATTGCTCATCTAGGTGGGCAAATGGAAACTACATAGATTTATGCAGTGGCTACTTCTAGTGCTCCTCCTGCAGCAAAGGTTATTCCACCTAGGCCACAAGGTATGCTTTCTGGACTTATTATGATTTCCCAGTTTATGTGGACCGAGGCCATGACCAGACTAGGTATATTGATGCCAAGGTCCATAATATGGAAGGGAGCATGAAGCCCTTTGTGGACGCACAGATGGCAAGCCAAAATAGATGAGTACAATAGTGACTTAATGTATTTGAGTTAAGGATTACTTGACAGTCGGGTAGTTGTCAGTCGCCAGATATTACTAACATCAAGACTGAGGTTGCTGAGATTAAAAAGATGTTTGCGGAGCTCTATAATATATCAGTGATTTCAGAGCCAGATAGTAAGATAGTTGTACCCCCAGCTCATATTCCTAATATTTGGGTTATTTCAGATCTAGTAGTAGAGACTTGATAGAAGTGAAAAAAAAGAAAAAAAGAAAGATATAAGGAGAAGGAGCTGAGAAAAAGGCTAAGTAGCTAGCCTATAGGATGATCTAGAACAACAGGCGTGGGTCCGTAAGATGGATGCTAGAGTTGGTGGTTCGAGACCACCAATTATTAATGCTGAGGGGGATGGTATAGTTCCCCTGACAATTATTCATAACTCAATCACGAAGGTTGATGGGATGAATACTGTGAAGAGTGGGACCTAAATATAGGGCCCACATAATGATGTTGTTGAGACGGTGCCTTGGGCGCCCTGGTATGACCTTTCATCCATACTTTATATTTTTTAGCACTAGGGACAGTGCAAGGTTTTTTAGTTGGGGGTGGAGTGTATATTTGATTTTGAATATTTGGAAGTAGCTAAAAAATCTAATTAGCTGAAAGTCTATAATGACTTGTAGGTTTGTTGCTGACAAAGGGCTGAAATAGGGAGAAAATCAACACCTATGGCTGAAGACTATTTTTACTATATTTTAAGTGATTTTGAAATTAATTTGTAATGAATTGTGGTTTTGAAATTTATTTATGAGTTTGGAAACATGAAATCATTCTGGATTTGAAATGATTCTGCTGAAAGTATTTGTGTTAAATTTAATTATGTTGAAAAACTGAGAACTCTTCTAATTTTTTTTTTTAAAATTGAGAACCCTCATAAAGTTTTGTTAACTATGTGATATGTGTATGTGTCTAAGACTGTTGTGAATCTAATAAAGTCATTATAATTAGGGATAGAACAATTAGGGGCAAACAGTTGTATAATTGGATAGGTAATACTTAGCAATGTAACCCTGTGCGAGTGTGTGTGAGGTATTACTGTGTTCTCGGTGTAAAAATATGTAGAAATTGCCTGATTTCTTTTACCTAAGTTAAGGATAGTCAAATAGGAGATGATCATAGGCCTTTTTTTTTTAAGTCCACCTGATCCTAAATGTCCTAACCAAATGAATTAATCCCTTTGATCCAAATATTTGAGCCTTAATTGACCGAATTTTGTTTTTCTCACCAATTTCACTTTTTGGTTTCCCTTATAATGAAC
The DNA here is from genome assembly GCF_002878395.1 of Capsicum annuum. Lineage (NCBI taxonomy): Eukaryota > Viridiplantae > Streptophyta > Magnoliopsida > Solanales > Solanaceae > Capsicum > Capsicum annuum. Next base: position 126,055,127 of record NC_061120.1, read on the forward strand.
CTGCTTTAGCCTTGGTCCTCCTTGAACACTGTCCACTTTAAATCAGGCAAATTGCCTAAGTTGGGGATGTCTATTATAAGGGTGCATCGGAGAAAACGAGTATAAAGAAAGTAGTGTAGAAGAAAAATTTGAAACTTGGACAGGTCGGTGAAAATAAAAGATGAAGAAAAATTAAAATGAAAATCAATAGAAAAAAAGAAAAAGAAAATGAGAAAACTGTACCTAGCCCAATCTCAATGTCTCAAAATAAAAAGGGAGACATAAGGGCAGAAATAAAATTGAAGAATAAATAGAAGAATAAGTGGACCCTGAAGAAAGCGTAGTGTCAAGGAGGCTTATTCACTAAATAACTCAAAAAAGGATATCATACCAACCTTAAGCCTACATTATAAGACAAATAAAGTCCTGTAATGATCCTATCTCGACTGTCTAAAAACTTAGGAAGAGAGCATAAGGGCAAGCCTATGGTATTCTATATACATCAGTGATACTTCTTTCTGAGTGAGAGAGTCATTTGTCATATCACTAAATTAATTGATTCATCTTATCTGAGTGAATGGGATTTCTTTGAATATGAGCGCACATGGGTTGTGTCGTTAGGTTGCTAGTCTATTTGGTTAATATGGCATGTGTTGATGTCCGGTTTTCTATAACTAATGTAATGCCATTATCGGATTCCTTTCTGTTTCTCCGTATGCTAAAGCGTTATACACAGTTTGTCTTTTGAAAGGTAAGATTAGGATAGGGTAATAGTATATAAGAAAATTACATTCTAAATCACTGCCATGGGTAGCTTATGAACTTCCTGTTTGAGCGTCATTTCTGTGTTTTAGTTTTAAATTTCTGCTTCCCTGAGGACATGCAAAAGTCTAAGTTCAGGGTGTTAATGTGTCATGGAAAAATTATACTTTTGATGCTTAAAATCATGAATCTATGCATTTACTTAGGTTGTTTTAGTGGATATGATGCTCTTTTGTGTTTATTGCAGGTAAAACACGTCTACAAGAGTGTTGGGATGAAAATGGAAGAAAAGGACCTGAAAGGACCAAGCTGCACCAAGGTATGAGTTTCTTCGCGAGTCATCAACACATCATACGAGTCAAAGGCAGAATCGTATAAACAACAGAAACAAAAAAATAGAAGAAAAACAAAGTGTTGAGAAGATACGACTGGAGCATCCGAGTCATAAACAAGGATACGAGACGTATGAAGGAATCGTAACCATAACAAAATCTAAAGCTACCATACAAATGTTAAAGACTCAAAATTACATGAGTCAAAAGTCTAAGTGCAACTCATATAGTAGAACTATATACAGACCAGTGTTCAGGTCTACAAAGAAAGAAGTACTAGGTGGATACGAGTAAATGCCATGAGTCGTATGATCAAGTTACAACTGCTAAGAAGAAGTTGTATGGAGAATATAAAGTTGAAGATTTATGAGAGAGGACACTATAATACATACGAGAGGCAGGGTGCGACTCGTATAATGACGGTACGAGTTGAAGAGCGAGTTGTACCATGTGCCGACATAACTTTACTTTTCTCATTTTTATTAAGATTTATGAGTATTTTTGATAGACTATAAATACCCTAGGGTTTATGTTTTATTTAGTTTCATACTCTTACATTCTTTAGTATCTTTTTATGTTCCAATATACTCTATTACATACTTTTGCTTTGTTCTTAAGATTTTGGGTTATTATTCAATAGTAGAATCCAGATTTTATTCTTCTCATTATGGTATGATTAATTACATGTTTTCTTTATTGATTATCATGGATTGTTGCATGAACATGAGTAGCTAAGTTCCATGACTAGTGTTGTCGAAACCCTAGTTGATTAAATACGTAAGGGAAGTGGGAGATTCATCTATTCTAAAGTAAACTACATGAATCTTAATTTTTTTTGAATAAATTAACCTCAAAGAAACTGCATAAGCATGGGGATAGCCTGTATTCATAAACATTCTCACAAGGGAGTTTATGATTGGGAAAAGAAGATTTAGACAGTAATTTGAGATTTAATTCCATTATTACTATTTTGCCATCTCATCTAATCGACTCGAGACTCAAAAGGTGAGAGTTGATGTAACGCCCTAAGTCTATACCCCAGACACTACACGGTGCTTATGACCTCGAAAGACTACAAGATAACCTATGACTGATATCTACTGTAAGCACTTAATAATAATGTAATAAATGCGAGAAATAGGTTGAAATACCATAAGGTTCAAAATTAGAAATACTAATAAAGAATATCAACTGTAATAATAATATATAAAAATTAATAATGTCTAAAAGTGTAGACTGAAAAATCCTCTAACTAAACTGTCTGAATGTGGAGTTGATGGGACAAGTCCCCAACTAACTCTGATTATTGAACTACTGATATAGTGAAATACTAAAATAAAAGTATACCCTCGATAGATGAGGACTCACTACTGAAACTGTTGCTGATAACTGGATCTATCTATGCACGGTCAGGAACCTGAGCGTCCGAACCTATGATATGAGACATCATAGCATAAAAAAGAGTATGCATCAGTACGTGGAATATACTGATATGCTAGATGAGGTAAGTTTAAAGCAAGGGTTCATATGCATGAACAATAACTGACTGAATGATGTAGAGTAATTGAATATGAGAGTACATGGATAACTAAAAGTGTTGTAGATACTGAGTATGCAATACAATGCATATACATGTATATTGTAGCTGAGCTTTTACTAAAGCTGAGTTCTGATAACTGAGTAACTGATATCTGAGGTTAATGATAACTAAGTTACTGAAACTGATTAACTATATCTGATAGTCCTGATTCTATAGAACTGAATTGAGTTATATACTGAGACTGAAACTGAGACTGTAGGAAGTAATCATCTAACCGACATACCCCTTTTCTGAATAGATTTAGGGTCCAACCTGTAACCCCAACTGGAAGGGTTTCAGTACCGTGCCATAGGTAAAGACATTGAAGAGTTACCCTTATCTGGCAGGTACTCTAATGAGAATGGTGAAACCCTCAACATGGAGTTTAAAATACCTCATCAACCCTTAACTGGCAGGTTAATGTCTCAACCTACACTGGCTACGTAGTTTTGGAATGCAAGGATTGCTTCTAAGGATCACACTCTATACTAGTAGGTGAGCCCCCATCCTTGGGTTCACTTGGTGCTGAATCCTACTCCCAACTGAATAACACTGATTACTATACAGAATTGGACTAGACTGATACTTAGTTGTACTAAATTCTATAATTTACTGAGTTTACTGAGTTTTGTAACTGACTGATTTCTACCAATCATGACATCACTGAGACTATTCTAAATACCCCCAGGGCTCGATAACATGAAAAAATAAAGCATATTATAATCTTGAAAGACCTAACAATAATTACTTGTCCATAATTCATTCATAAAGACATTTTATCAAACACTTGTAGGGCATAATCTTGTACATATACTAGCATGTCATGATTGCATCATTTAATTCACATGGTGTAACACCTTGTACTTTTTCCTAGCTTGAAATTATCTCAAGAATGTTAAAAGCTTTATTTGAAAGATGAATCTACTTTTGTACATATGGTATTTTTAATATTTTCACTTTTTCTCATTTGTGAAATTGAATTATCTTTCAACGATACCAATTTCATCAAAACCTGACCCGGAGGAGAAAGTTATGGCAAAAATACAAAAGGCAGTAAAAAACTGCCTAGGTGCGACGGTGAGGCCGACGGACCATCGGACTAGCGACGGACCGTCGCCTACAATTGTCGCAAGGGAAACAGTGAAGCCACCTTCTATATAAGGTGCGACGGGCAGGTAGATGAACCGTCAAACATGCGATAGACCGTCGCCCAGGCCATCGCTACTTAGGTAGTAAGCCCTTTTCTTGGTCCACGTATGATGGTCGAAATGATGGACCATTGCACGAGCCATCATAGGTCCTGATTCATCAAATTAAAGACATTTTAAAAGGGGCTTTTTGGTCTTTTACCACCCATTTATATACCCAATTATATCCGAACAAAGCTCAAAAATGCATTATTCTTTCACAACAATAAAACTAGGGTTTTCTCTCTAACATTAATATCTAAGAAAAAAATCTAGATCTTCTTCAAGAACTAAGAGATTCAAATTCTTTAAGTTCAAGAATTTTAATAAAACTCAATCCAAGTATGCATAGTGTTCATTCATGGACTCTTTCCGTCCATGAAGCCCAAGAATTTCTTTTCAAAGTCTAAGTTTATGGATTTCCTTTATGAATTTCATGATTGGGCTACTCTTGTTCATGTTAATAATGAGTATTTAAATTCTATTCCATGTTTGGGGATAAATTTTATGTGGATTTGATTAGTATAGAGGTAGATTCATGTAAACCTATGATTAAACCCTTCAATGATGACATTAGAATTTAATCATGATGTTTAATTATTGTATAATGTTATTTACACATACTATACCTACCATGTGTTTGTTTAAATACCTAGATGAAGGAAAATGACCAACTAGAATGATGTCATGAAATCCCTATGTATGTACAAGTTTATGCAGATCACATGTTTGATGAAATACTTCAATAAATGTATTATGGATTATGATGTTAGTGTTGTGTTCAAGTAGGTCATGCTTTGTCAGTTTTCCTTCTAATGAATCCTGGGGGTACCTGTACCCAAAATATTAGCTATGTGCCTAGATCCATGTCATGCTTCCATGATGCTCTTAGTCAAGCTATGATCCTTAGACTTCAGACAGTCTTATGACTTAGGAAATCTCCATGATCTCATGAACTCAATTAGTTGTCAGATATCAGTAGTATTCCGTCAGTCAAAAGAAGTCAGTAACTCAATCCATGTTCATTTTAGTAAATCATGTTCAGTGTTTATTCAGATGGGAGTAGAAATTAGCATTGAGTAAACCCAAGGATAGGAACTCACCTGTTATATGAGGTGTGATTGTTAGAAGCAATCCTTACATTCCAGAACTATGTTGCTAGCATAGGTTGAGCCATCATAACCTGCTATATAAGGGTAGATGAGGTGGCTTAGCCTGCTATATAAAGGTTCCCACCATTCTCACTAGAGTTACCTGTTATATTAGGGTCACTCACATGTTGCCCTTACTAGTGGCTCGGTATTGAAAACCTTCCAATCAAGGAATAGGTTAGACCCCAATCTAGCTATAATGCATCATCTGGGGCATGTCAATGAGATAACTACCTCCCACAGTCTCAGTAAAAGAACTCAGATAGTTCTTCAAAATTTAGGAGTGTCGGATACAGCCAACTCAGATACAGTATGAAACTTAGCTAGTTCCATCAGATTAAGGACTGTCTGATACAGTCACTCATGTTATCAATTATCAGAATTCAGTCATTAGTCATGTTAGTCATCAACATATGCATGTTATCATAATTTCAGATATAATTACTATATATGCAACCATGTATTCTCACATTCATATTAGTCAGTTAGCTAGATTTGTTCATGCATATGAAACCCATGCTTTTAGCCTACCTCACATGCATACCAATATATTCAAAGTACTAACGCATTTGTTCTATGGTGTCTTATACCATAGGTTTATAGATACGAGCTCCAGAGCATTAGTAGATTCCCGATATCAATAGTCAGAGTTAGCAGTGAGTCCTCATCCTTCGAGGAAATGATTATTTTCTTATTATCTCATTAATTAGTTTATTAGTTGGAGTTAGTTAGGGACATGTCCCATCAACTCCTTACTCAGACAGTTTAGTCAGTTAGAGGCTTTCCAGACTATTATGTTCAGGCAGTTATTCCAGTTGTTTTGGGTTTTCCATGCTCTGTTTAGATGTTATGTTTTACTTTAGTTATGTGAACCTTATGGCCTTTCATTTCAGGTTTCTACATTATTCAGTATATTATGCAGTATAAAGGTACAAATATCAGTCATGGGTTAGCTTGTGGTCCTTTGGGGTCATGAGCACTGTGTAGCATTCTGGGTACCAGATTTAGGGCTTTACACATGGACATTCTATCAAATACTTAGGGGACTCAACTTAATGCACATAATCATGTATAACATATAAATATTGCAACTAAATGCTCAAACTTGCAAATTCATGGGTTCAACATGCAATTCATATAATTCCCCATAAATACTATTCTATTTTCATAAATCTTATTATAATTATGGATTGAAAACCAAATTAATATCATAGATATGCATACCATCAATTTCAAGCATTGGAATCATGAATCTATAACTTGTAATTTAAAAAGAGGTTCGTGGTCTTCTTGGCTGAAACAAACCCATGAATGATCACCTAACATACCTTGGAATATTAATTCTTAAAGGTTCTTGGAGAAATTCTTGAGCTTTGTTCTTGATTTCTTGAGCTAGGGTTTTGTATTTTAGAGAGAAAGCTCTTGATTTTGGGTAAAATTTTATAAAATAATGACAACATTGGTTATTAAGGGCATAAATCCCGTGTTTAGGCTGACTGGGGTGAGGGAAAATTACCTTAAAGCCCTTGGAATTAAAACTTAGAATTTACTAAAAAATTCCAATTTGGCATGCTGGCGCGATGCGAAGCTATCGCCTCGTATTACTAAAATTTGAAAACTGCGACTTGGAAGCTTAGTGTGATGCGGTGTAATCGCATTGCTTCACTGCATGGGAATGTTTCCATTGGCTCAACGCACCATGATCGTAGAGAAACACTTAAAATTAACAATTGGGAAATTGGTTGGTAGCGCGATGTAGTGGTATCGCGTTGCATCACTGGAAAATGACAATTGCCATTTTGACTGCCTTCGCTACACGTTGAAGTACCAGGTGGTACACTATTTCACTAAAATGGCTCTAACTCTTCACCGAGTATCAGATTTAGGCAAATTTTATATCATTGGAAAGCTGACAGAATTTCCTATACAATGCAGGCTCTAAACTGAAAAATATTGAGTATTTTGAAAAATTTATATAGAATAAGTCATGATCTGAGGGTTAAAATTAGCTAAGGAAATATGGGGTATTACAGTTGAACTTAAGTCATAGACAAGGAGAAATAAGGTGATACCCTGAGACTCAAGGTAAAGGGTGAGAATTATCAACACGTTCACAATAATGCTCATAATACATAGCTTATCGACTTTACATGTAGAGCAATAGAGTAGGTGGGTTGAACATAAGGGAATTACAGAGTTAAGAAGCTAGGGGGAACACAAACCTAGTGTTCGTCTTCTATTATTTATTACTCAAAGAATTCATGTTTGGTTAATAATTACTGATTACTTCCAAAACCCCCCATTTACTTTTCTGCACTGCTCGTGAACTTCATTAAGTTAAGTAACTATTCAGTATTTTCCCTATGGGTTCGACCCCAACCTAGTTAGTTTATTATATTTGTCATCGACCGCAGTACACTTCTTTGGAGGTTAGTTTTGGGCGACATCAATTTTTCAACATTGAAATCTAAGAAGGTGAATGTAGTAGGTCACCGGGTAAGGCCTCTAAGTCTTATGATTCTAACTTAGAAAAGAAGGCTAAGTACCTTGATTGAGAATTGACGGGTTTCCAAGCAAAGGGGTAAGGAAACCAAGGTCGAAATTATTACAAAGGTAGATACAAAGATTGCAGCAGGGAGAATGATGATGACTGGAGAATAAAGGATAACTACAAGAAAAATGAAGACATGTACGTTCTATTGGGCAGTCGGGATAATAAGTCGAGGATGGAGGCGATATTATCCAACCTTGTTAAGGGTCAGGAAAGTCAAGAAACTTGCCTTAAGAAGATTAGGGCAGATATCTCAAGATTGACCCAAAAGGGTAAATCGCATTCAAATTAATAAAATAATTAGAACAGTAGTTTAAGTTGATGTCTGCAACTATGAATCAGAGGCAGCCAAATACCCTTTTGAGAATATAGTTCAGAATCCTAATAATGACGGTCATTTCCTAATAATCAACACTCAAAGTGGTAATTATACTGTTGATCCCTCATTGCCTGTAGTGAAGAAACTTCCACGACCTCCCCCACCATTTTCTCAAAGGTTAAAATAGAAGAAGGAAGAAGGAAAGTTCAAGAAGTTTATTTCCATACTAAAATATTTGAGCTCTAATATTCCTCTACTTAAGTCTTTTAAGTAGATGCCCTGATACACCATGTTTATGAAAGAATTGGTGATAAATAAGAAAGTGGATGGTTTTGAGGATGTTGGTGGATTGAACCATTATAGTGTAGTTATTTCTAAGTCTTTAGCCCAAACAAAGAGTGATCCCAGAGCGTTCACGATACCATGCCTATTGTGACACCAAGGTTTTCAAGAGTGAAATGTGACTTAGGAGCCAACATTAATTTAATATCGCTGGATTTTTTCAAGCTATTAGTCTTGATATCTCCTAAACTAAAAACTATGTGATTGTTTATAGAAGACCACACAGTGAAAACAGCCGTGGACATATTGTTTGATATGTTGGCAAAAATTGATAACTTTATTTTTTTTGCTAACTTTGTTATCTTGGATTACGAAGTTAACTTCGAGATGCCCATCATATTAGGTAGACCATTCATAGACACGGGTAGAGCGATGGTTGATATGGAGAAGGGAGAGATTAAGTTCAGAGTTAATAATGAAGATTCATAGTCAACATCTGTAGAACTATGAAGCAACCAACCGACACAAGGGTGGTATTGGTTATTCATTGTATAGATAACCTGGGAGGTTATTATTTTGGGTACCTTGATGAATTATAAGTAATCAAGGTACCCGCGTCATTCCATAATACTAAATAAAATGTTGCATGAGAGGAAACCCATGGGCTTGCTGGAGAAGTCTAATTAACCAACTTAGCCATGTCGTACCACGACATTAAATACTGTGTGGGAGACAACCCACTATTATAGTGTTCATATTATTTTCCTTTATGGAGGTTAAATAGCATGAGGAATGGCCTTGAACATTGTAATACTTTGCTTAATTCATAATATTCTAGGTGAGGGGACTTTTTGACCCTCTCATGGGGGTCAAAAGTCCCACTCGAGCCAATTAAGTTGTGCATTAAATGTTAAAAGGAAATTTTGAGGATTTTTAGGGATTTTTTGGACTTGACCATGTGAACATACTTATGAGGTCATAAATACCACTTATTGTTTCATCAGTAGTGCAATATATGGCATAAAAACAATTCTAGAGAGCTAAAAAGGGCCAAAAATATTAGGCCCACCTATGGTCCGTAGGTGGTGCCGTATGTGGACCAATTTTCGGTCCAATTCCTTATATAAATCAAGGCCAACCCCAACCCAAGACCGACCCCATGGGGCTATTTAAGCACCCAAGCCCAATCCTCAACCCCATAAAATCTCAAAATTTCCCTTTCTCTCTAAAATTCAAACTTATCAACTTTCTCCAAAAAACATAAAAGACAATAAAACTAATTTTCTTGGTACCAAGTTGTCTAAATTGCATGTATTGCATATAAAAGCTACGGTTCTTAATCTTTTTAACCTTCACTTCCGGTTTTGGAAATAAAAGATAAATATTCTTGGCTCCTAATAGTAGTAATCATGCTAAACTTGAAATAAGTAAGTTGATATGTTCAATTACATGCAAAATATGCGAAAATCAACAACATTATATATGGAAGCCTAGAATTAGCCTAAGATTGGATATAGGTGCATTGTTCTTTAATTATACTTTATGATTATGCCCTAAATGGAAGTAGAAGTTGAAAAGGTTGAAAAATCCAAAAAGTTTAGTATGCCTTAGTTGAAATTGAAATGTTAATTCTAGTTTTATGTGCAAATATTGGACTTGTTTCAACTAAGTATATGTTATAGGTATGTGAAATTTAAGAAAAATTTAAAATTTTTAAATTTTTATTTTTCTTCAAGTCTTGCAGTCCCTCACTATCTTTCAAACACTAACACTTGGTTTCTCAGGTACACATATCATGACCAGAGGCTACCCCCTAGTAGAGACAATGGTGCTTACGGTCACAAGGATCCACAAGTTAACCCATAAGTTGGTAGCTGCTATGAGCACTAGATATAATAACACTAGCGTATACAAAAATAAATTGATAAAATACTATAAAACTGGATACTGAAACTCAAAATACTAAAATTTCTTAAGCATTTGATAACAACTGATAAATTGAAATGATTGTTTTATCTTTTGAAAGCCTCTAACTGATTGAGGAGTTAATGGGATAGGCCCCCAACTAACTCCAACTGACGAATGCATAGTAAAATACTTAAGTAATTGAATAAAAGATAATGCATCATTAATGGAGGAGGACTCACTGCTATGACTACTGCTAATGCTAGGCTATATAAATACGATCAGAAAACTGAGCCTCCAAACCTATGAGATAAGGCATCATAGCAAAAAGAAGAGTATGCGGTTAGTACTTTGAATATACTGGTATATGAGATGAGGATTGGATGAAATGCATGAGATAGCTGAGCATGAATGCATGCATATAAAATATCTAAGAATGCAAGACCAAGTATAAACATAATTCTTAAATAAGTTGTAAATTAAATGACTGAAATCCATATAAATGATTAATTAAGATTCTATACACTTGGTCAAGAAAACCTGAACTGATTTCTATTAAATAATGAACTGAGATTGTGGGAGGTATCATCTAACCAGCATACCCAATCTGGATAATTGGGGTCAACCTGTAACCCCAGTTAGAAGGGTGTCAGTACCGTGCCAAGGGAATTAACATTGGTTGTAATGATATTTCAGGTCATTTTCCATATTTATGCTTATTTCCGTTGATTGATCTTCTTCATAATTTCACAAAATCATTTATGACTTGTTGGAACTAATAGTTTGGGTGTAGGGTAGTTCATTGGTTTTTAGAGTTAAGTTCCCATTTAGAAGTCTTTATCGATTCAAAATGGTCACCGAGAAAAAACTTTTCTAAAATTATTTTGGATGCAAATTTTTACAATGCCAACAACTATTTAATATTGATTTTAGGATAGATAGGCATTTGGTTCAGATCCCAAACAATCCAATCTTGTTTTGACCCATTAATTAAAAAGTAAAAAATTAGAATATATAGATGTGGGACCCATAAGTAGCCTAGATGACCCATATAGAAAATCCAACTTCACTAATGCATCTGGAATGTTGAATTTAGTTGGGTTACATAGTTTGTTTATGAAAAACAGAGTCTGAATGAGTCTGGAAGGTCAAAAATAAGTTTAACCTTGCGGACCCATTTAAACTCATATAAAAGGCCCATTTGGCCAATTTTTTTTGGGCATTCTTCTCTTTTTTGAGAACCCTAGCAGCCACAAAGATTTGTTGACTTAAAAGTGAGTCTTGTGGATTGATTAGGAGCATGAATAACTTGTGTAATCTATTTTTGCTATAAATCTAAGGTAAAATTCCTTCAAATTGGTATTAATTTCTTGATTTTAAGACCCAAAAAAAAATAAAAAGTCCTAAGTACTTGAGGCTCAATTTTAGCCATAAATGTGATTGATTTACTCAAATTTCTTGAGTGTTATAGCTCCCTAATGATGTTTGAACAATGGGTTGGTCTCCAAAACTCATTTTTCTAAGGTGAGACCCACTTAGGGGGTTTAGTGTCATTTTGGACCCATGGCATAATGGGTGTTGTTGTTCTTATAATGATACTTAGATTATGTTGTTGATATCTTGGCTCATGGAAGAAGAAGAAGCTTCAAGAAAAGGGAAGGAAAATCTTGTTAGTTCGTGAGCAATAGGACAAAAGGTAGATTAGGCTTACTTGTAGATAGATTGAGCTTAAATGTAGTATAATTATTTATATCTTGTGGAATTGGGTAGGATTTTAGGTGATAAATGGAGGAATGGTGATACTTTTGATTACTTATTTCTTGTAGGCTATTAAACTTATAAAGTGTGATGTTTGACCTTTAGCCTAGAACATTGGATAGTTCTATTTGAAGTATCATGAATATCATGAGAATACTTTAGTTGCTCTAGCAGTTGAGAATGATGTTGACTGCTAACCGTAAGAGTATGTAACCTAGTTATGACTAGTTATGAAAAGGCCTTCGTGTTTGGGGTGACTTAGAAGGTTGCTAGAAGAAGATTTTTCCCTTATAGGATAAGTATCTATTGATAATCCCTTATCTCATGATATATATAACCTAGCCTAATTTCGTGTAAAAGCTAATTTTGTAGAAGTAAACTTTGGCATTATTGGGATTTAGGTGTAGGACTTGACCCATCTTAAGCTTGAACTCTGAAATTCCTTAATGACCTAGCTACTTGATGAATGTTTAAGTTATGTTATTGATATTATAATGGTTAAACTTGGTTGTCAGTTTATGTATGTGGTCGATGGTTGGATAGCATGTATACTTGATTGATTATCTTGTTGTCATGATATGGATAGCCTTGGAAAGTCTTGGGAATTGAACTTATATTATGTTATTTATTGATTTATCAATTAGTTCACCAAGTAAACCTCTAATTATGTTACAACTCTTGCTATGAACAAAGTCTAATTATTAAGCTAATGCTTATATGAACGATTTCCCTTTGGGGTTAGTATTGTGAAATATGGGAATAAAAGGGACGAATAGAAAGCATGCATTTGACTTATAATTGACCTTCTAATAAACATGATAACCTTGGAAAGTGGTGATTGTGCATGTCATTTAGATATTCATGCTCATGCATATACTTATAATAAATAGTGATGACAAATTATAAAGTATGATAATATGTGTTACCTTGCATCACTTATACTCTATTATTGTGGCTTGTACATGTTAATAGATTTGACTATATATGTAGGGAATGTAGGTTGTCTTGGGAGATGTGCTAATAATATGATGATGCCCGATGAATCCAGAGGATATGTTGATACTATGACGATTCCCGTTTAATCTAGAAGAGGTAATGATGATACCCGATGAATCCTGAGGATATAATGATGTTATGAAGATACCTAGTGAATTCGGATATATAATTATGTTATGATGATGCCCGGTGTCTCAAGAGGATATGTTGATATTGTGATGATGCCTGATAAATTTGGAAGAGGTAACAATGTTATGATGATACCATTTGTGTGGTGAGTATATATGAATATATAGACATATATGGGTTATACCGTTTGTGGCTAAACCCATTTGTGTACTCGGGACATGATTCCTTCCTTGGTAGATTATTAATCATTCTTTGTCACTAATCATTAGCTAAGAGGTATGACCAATATTAATTCTAATTAGTAACTAGAAGTGGATTATGTCATGTATTGAGTTAAGGCTAATTGATATGTGTAATCTTGTGTAGAACCAAGGTCTCACCTAGTAAATCTACCTGACTTGGATAAATGGTCATGTTATGGAATTTTACCTAATAAAGTGGCTTTAGTGATAAATAGTTGTCTCTACTAAATGACTATGACTTGTAGGCTAGAAGCCTAGTAAACTAGTTGTGGACCTTGCTTGGTTAAAATATGAAAACTAGTCCTTAAAGTTGTAACATGCCTAATGATATTGGTCTTAGTAATATCTAATGAATAGTTAAGTTGGCATCTAGTATGTGATGCCATGGTGGCTTAATTGATGACTTATATAATGAGGATGCTAACTAGTAAATGGCCTTAAGATAGGTGAATAAATAATAGTGTTGGTAATTTATAGCTTTTCCTTATTTGATGACTAGTAAACTATTAGACTTATAAATTAGTACTTCATGGATATGGAGATTAGCTAATATAGACTAGGCTTGGAGTTCATCATTGAAATAGAGAATAAGAAATTATATAACTATGCTATGGTGATATTAGTTTTGTTGTGATAAATTACGATATTGATAAATATTGTAGACCTCAATAAGTGGCCATGGCGGGAAGGTGCAAATCGCGGCTTTGGTGTGTTTCTTGTTTAGTTGTGCCTTGATATATTGATGGATTGATCTTTTGGTGTACTCTCCGATTATATGGGATGCCATGCTGAGTTCTTTTTTGTGGTCTTTTACATGTACTTCCCAATGGTATGGGATGTCGTGGTAAGTTCTTGTGCTTTATATTCTAATAATGGTTGGTGTTGATCATCATAAATATATGGTTGTTATTTTATATTTATGGCTTTGTGCTTCTGAAACGATTACTTATTTGTATGGCGATTATGGTATATTTTGATATGATACATTATGTTATTGCCCTAGTAGATTAGTTATTTTATACAGTGAAATCAAAGAAGATTCAGGTTTTATCCTATACCTTGACTTTAAGTTATTGTCTTACTTTATATCATCCTTAAATTATTATTTAGTTTAGTTAGCTGATGATGCCTATTAGTACCCATGTTTTGGTAATCATACTATACTTCTGCACCTTTTTGGCGTAGACCCGAGTTCTAGTTGCCGCTATTGAGTTGATGTTATTTCATGTTGATCTTCAGGAGATAGAGTGAGATCTTAGAGTTTGAGTTTCCCTCTTTCCCTTCTATCCTTACTTTGTCTTTTTTATTCAAGACAATTGTAAGAAACTATTTAAGTTTATCAGACATTGAGTTGTAATTTCTACTGTTGACTTTTGAGTTGCTCTTGTACTTATGCTATCAGGCCATGGGATTGGTATTCTAATGTTAGTTGTTTCATTTGTGGAATATTATTATTATATTATATTCCTATATAGGGTCTATGTTGGACTATTCCACTAAGATAACCCTTTGTATTAGCTCTAGGTTACAGTGTCGACTTACCTACTGTTAGGTTATGATAGGTTACATCATGACTCATAAATTGGGTCATGACAAATTAGTATTAGAGCCTAGGTTTCATTGGTGTGTTAGTATAAGAGCTAAGTGTTAGTAGAGTCCTGCGGATCAGTACTATGGAGATGTTCGTAACCTATCTTCAGGAGGCTACAGTGATATTTTAGGAAATTCACTTCTTGATTCCTCATCATATGTCTTCATTCCTATAAATCTTGAGCAGTTTCTTTTACTTTATTCTATCCCTGAAGGATGATGTGATATTATCGATAAATATGGATAAAACTTTTACATATTCTTGTAAAGTTTCAGTGTAGTATTAGATTAAAAAGTTAAAGATGGATATCTAAGATTATCAGCAGCAGCCAAAAAGGATTTTGGCCAGCTTAGACTCCAATTAAGCTTGTGACTACTTCAGCCTTTGAGGTTCAGCATTAGGAATCCGATTCATGTTGTATCTCCCTTACAGCCATGGGTGGAATTTGATTTATCGAGCAGTTCTTAGACTAGAGTTGGATCTATTGGTGTTCCTCAGGGTTCTTTATTACTTTTCAAATACTAGATTGGATTTCTTAAGTGGGCCAGATTTATTCCTATGTTATATCATTTTTAGCAGGGCATGGTGCATGGAATCATAAGAGGTTTAGCATTGCTACTCCAGTTGGCATCGGAGCACTTGATAGCAGCTGAGTCTTCCTTCTTTTAGGTTTTTAATTCTGAGAGAACCATAGAAAGCAAAGGTACTAAGGATTATAGAAGTGGCAGCAAGAGGCCATGCCATGTGTATAATGCTATTGGTATTTTATTTGGGAGTGAGGATCCTTGTGATAGAGTTTATTTTATTTATGGTCCATCGATTCTACGCAGTTAGTATTTCAGACTTTGAGATAATTGATCTGACAAAGTTAGCATGTATTTCCTGCCAACCTAGAGTCCCTAAGATAGGCTATGATTGCGGAAAGATGCACATAATTTTAGATATTTTTCTCTGCATTAGTTGTCCAACCATTTGAGCTCAGTTTATGTCTCTGCCATGTTGATGCTTCAGGAATTGCTACAACTAAAGAGAGATCAACTAAAGATCTAAAAAGTGTCCCTCACATTGAATTTCTAGTCATTCAGCTCATTCAGATCTGCCCCATGAAGTTGTGGCATCTTCAGTTTGAGATAGTATGCATGGTGCCTCGATTGATGATTCAGTTAGTCGGTCCGAGTTGGACCCATTCGCATTTATTTTTCCTATGCCCGTCATACATGTTATTACAGTATCGCCATGACTAGTCTACTTTTATTTCTCATCTTTATCTTTATTATGTGTATTGGAGTTTTCATACCCATTGGTGATTATATGCCTTAATGAATTGATATTGGTTATTATGTGTCTTGTTGATAGATTCATGATTATGTTACTGCTTAGTTGTTTATTTTCTTTAGTAGTAGATGCAGTAGATTTATATTGATGTTTTCCCCTATGGGTGTGGTTTGGGTTTGAGTCTCATTTATCTTTGCACATTAGTCATGTTGTGTCCTTTGAGTAGTACATGATATTGATTATTATTTTTGGTAGCGCTTGTACAGTATGTTGATATTGATGTTGCTACTATTATTTCTACCACTATGTGAGAATTATTGATCGTACTTGAGATTGTTCCTTGATGTAATTAATTCTTATTGGGTAGCTATATAGACTAGTGTTATCTAGTTAGCCTTTCATTTTCTTGTGATATTATTCAGTAGTTTGAGTAGATATATCCCAATTTGATAATTTTATTCCCCTAGCGCAACGAGGTTGACTATGTTCCCTCTTGGTTAACTGTATAAATCTATTTGGGGATGCATTTGTGATGTCAAAAGGCAGGTTAACCTTTTGTGGATCTATTATAACCCTAGAGTTGGAAATTTAGTTTCATTTCCTATTATTGAGTTTGATATCCTTAGACTTGCATTTTGGGTTACAAAGGTTTTTGCCTTGGCTATTCTTTTAGATATAGTCATTTATGAGATTGAATAGTTTAAGATTTGTTTTTCATTTATGGTGATTTCTTTGTTCGATAGCTGTTTCAATTTTGATGTAGAGATTTATTGGATTAATCTTTTGGGTTTGTTAGGTTGGTTCCCTTACGATGGTTTACCCTTGTTATTAGTGCAGATATTGGATACTCCTTTTGTTGATGTGGCATGGTTTAGTAGATTTGGAAAGTTAGAGGTAGGTGGCCTTTCATGTGATCTCTTAATGAGTTGGCAAGTTGGAAATTCTTTATCTAGATTTGTTGATTTCCACATGGTGGTTTTTTACTTTGTCCTTGGTTTCAAGATTGGTAGTTTTCTTCTTTGATGATGAGATTATAGGGTGGATTTGGTAAATCCCCATTTTAGAGTTTGTCGGTTTAATGAGGCTTAGTGGATCTCCTTAATGATATATGTGTGTGGCTATTCCTTACTGGGATGGAGTGTTAGATTGATTAGTCATTGGTTAAGTTGCATTTTCTAAGTTGTGAGAGTAGCCTTTATTGGTGTGGTTTTCAACCTTGGGAAGTTTTGAGTAGATTTGGATATTTCAAGCCCTTCAGCAGATATGGAATGGGTTATATGCATTTTCAGCTAGTGATTTATCCTTTTGCATAATTTATATTTTATGACTATATTTTATACCATATAGCTAATACAGAATTGGTTGCTTGTGTTTTTGGACAGTAGTTAACCCTGTGGTGAATTTGCTCTTCAAATATGTCTTAACTGTAGCTTGGTATGATTTATCTTGGATATGTCAGATTTTGATACTAGAGTTGATTGGAGATAGTTGACATTGATATATCCTTATTGGCTCAGTTTTGGATTTGACTCCTTGGAATGGCGATTTGGAATTATGATAGATTTGGGGCATTAATTCCTACTCATTTTTAGTGTTGGTTTAGATATTTGAGACCGACTGATTTAGCCTTGGTATCGATATTTTATATTGGTATTATTGAGCTTACATTCAACTTTTTTTTATATTTGCCTTTGTTTAGATTTTATTTATAGGCCAGTTTAGCCTACTCCGTGTTTTCCTATTCAGTCTTCTAGACGTCGGTTTGATTATAGTTGATAAGTGTTTAGATGACACCCATGGACCCTTTATTGGCTCTTCGGTCTTGACATAGAGTTTTTTATGTTCTTTAGAAATGTTGGATGATTTACTCATTAGGAGTAATATAGTTTAGATGGATTCAATATGACTTTATTCTGAATTGATCGGACATCCTGAAGCGAAATATTCAGTGACGAGTAGTTATACCTTAGAATTTGGGATTTTAGTTTGATTTTCATCTGGACTGGTTGTAGCATTGGCCTAGATTGCATTCCTTAATTATCTCCATTAGTGTGCCCAAATAGCGCCTTATGAGCTTATTCTCATGTTTCTCATATGGACTTTTTGTGCATCAACTTTATTTCTTCGAGTTCTCGGTGATGAGATTGTGCGAGCAAGACTCAGGTGTTTTCCCTCCTAGTTCAGAGTGGATAGCAGGAATTGATTATAAGAGAAAATTATATTTGGATTTGGTAGTTAGTGGTATGACTCATGACTTGGGTTGGTTTGGCTTAGATGAGCCTTGTTGATTTGTGTGGGTATTGAGATATTATCAGTATTTTGTGGTTCAGATTTCCGTGCATTAGTTTCAGATTTCCGTGCATTAGTTTTTTTAGTTCAGTTGGAGTCCAGTTAGTAGTTGAAGTTGAGTTTTGGTTGTTTGGGAAGTAAATTAAGGTTGTTGGTTGAAAAAGGGATACATGTGGCAAAATCCCTTGCAAGTGTTCTCTCCCGTGGAGGTTACCTGGGAAGTCATGCTTGAAGCATGCGGGCCTAGTACCTCATCCCTTCCATTCTTTCTATTCCTTGTCATTCGGGGATGAAAGTCCTTTTAGTAGTGGATATTATAATGACCCTTCAGATCATTTTCTATATTTATGCTTATTTTCACTATTTGAGCTTCTCCATAGCTGCCCCAAGTCATTTATGACTTGTTAGAATTGATAGTTCGGTTACCAGGTAGTTCGTTGGTTTTTTGAGCGAAGTTCCCATTTAGAAGTCTTCGTCGATTCCAAATGGCCGACGAGTAAAAACTTTAGTAAAATGATTTCGGATGCAAATTTTGACTACGCCGGCAGCTATCTAATATCATTTTAGGGTAGGTAAACCCTTGGTTTAAATCCCACAGTACCCGAGTTCATTTTGACCCATTAGTCGAAAAGTCAAAAATTAGAATATATGGTTGTGGGAGCCACAATTGGCCTAAATGACCTCAGATGAAAAATCAAACTTTACAAATGCGTTCGAAATATCAAATTTAGTGGGGTTACATAGTTTGTTTGCGGAAAACAGAGTTCGAATGAGTCTAGGAGGTTCAAAATAAGTTTTGACCTTGCGGGCCTATTTAAACTTGTAAAAAGGCCCATTTGGTCGATTATTGGGACATTCTTCTCTTTTTTGAGAACCCTAGCAGCCACAAAGATTTGTTGACTTAAAAGTGAGGCTTATGGGTTGATTAGGAACTTGAATAACTTGTGTAATCGATTTTTTCTACAAATCTAAGGTAAGATTCCTTCAAATTTGTATTAATTTCGTGATATTTAGACCCAAAAAATAATAAAAACCCTAAGTAATTGAGGCACAATTTTATCCACAAATGTGATTGATTTACTCAAATGTCTTGAGGGTTATAGCTCCCTAATGATGTTTGAACAACGGGTTGGTCATGAAAACTAATTTTCTAATGGTGGGACCCACTTAGGGGGTTTGGTGTCATTTTGGACCCATGGAATAATGGTACCATAAGGGGTGTTCTTGTTCTTCTAATGATGCTTAGATTATGTTGTAGATAGCTTGGCTCATGGGAGAAGAAGAAGCTTCAAGAAAAAGGAATCCAAAGCTTGTTGGTTCGTGAGCAATTGGACTCGAGGTAGGTTAGGCTTACTTGTAGATAAATTGAGCTTGATTGTAGTAGAATTATTGATATCTTGTGTGATTGGGTGGGGTTTTAGATGATAAATGGAGGAACGGGATTAGTTGTTTCTTGTATGTTATTAAACTTGTGAAGTGTGATGTTTGACCTTTATCCTAGAGCCTTGGATAGTTCTACTTGAAGTCTCATGAATATCATGAGAATACTTTAGTTACTCTAGTAGTTGAGAATGATGTTGTTGGATAACTTTAAGAGTATGTAACCTAGTTATGACTAGTTATGAAATGGCCTTAGTGTTTGGGGTGACTTAGGATGTTTCTTGAAAAAGATTTTTCCTTTATAGGTTTAGTATCGATTGATAACCCCTAATGGTGTGATTTAAATAACCTATCCTAATTTTGGGTAGAAGTTAGCCTTAAAAAAGTAAGATTTCGCATTATTGGGATTTAGGAGTGGGACTTGACCCACCTTAAGCTTGAACTATGAAATTCCATGGTTACCTAGCAACTTATTGAATGTCTAAGTTACGTTATTGAGATTACAATGTTTAAAACCGATTGTCGGTTTATGTATGTGGTCGATGGTTGAGTTGGGTGATCTACTAGAGCTGAAGGACTATTACACTGACCCTATTGATTGGCTCTTAGTCAATCCATGACCCTGTGGCATGGATTGCTACGTCAAAACCATCCATAACTACCCACTTTACACTCACCATAGTGATGCCTACCACATTTCTTATAAAGTGGATTAGTATGACCACTGCTCACGCTACCCTAGACTTAGATCCTGGTGCCCTATCCTGGCTGTCCTACCTGAACTTAGGCATTGACACACTAGCTGAAGACGGAGCTAGGGCTGAAAATTATTGGCAAAACTGATAGCAATTACCACTTTCTGACATTAGCTGAGAAAATTTAAAACTACCTATTTTAGCCCTCTTGTTCTCGCTCTCTTTCTCCTTACATTTATCCTCCTTAATCAATTAAGCATGAACCATAAGTACAGATAAGTCCATCTCTTAAATCAACATAGTGGTCCTACACTCCTTGACTATACTATCAGCTACACCAGACACAAACCTACTCATTCTAGACCTTTTATCTTCCACCATAGTAAGAGCATACCTCTCCAACTAAGTGAACTTAAGTGAGTATTCCTTCATACTCATATTAACCATAGTAGGAGCATACCTCTTTGGCAAATTCCTCCCATTCAATAAGCCCTTCCTCCACACCTCGGTCCTTCTTCCACTACTTAAACCAAATGTGAGATACATCCTGTAACTGGTATGCATCCAACTCTGCACTCTCACTCGAAGTGTTGCCCATAATATCTTTCACTTTCTAAACCATATCAAGAAACTACAGCAGATTCTCTTCAGGCTTGGATCCCAAAAACAATGGGGAATTCATCCGATTGAAATCCCAAATCCTAAGCCACATTTTCCACTGGATTGGCTGGAGAAATAGCTCGTTGATTTTTTTGTGAAACTACTGAATGGGCTAAGGTAGTGAAAGTAGCCCTGAATTCAGCATGGGAGACATGCTCATTCAGGGGATCTTCCTAAACTAATTCTGACTGATTGATCATAATAAAATATTGAAGTAACTAAATAAGACATAATACATATAGATGGATAAGGACTCACCACTATGGCAACCAATAATGTTGGTCTATTTAACTGCGATTAGGAAGCTGAGCCACCAAACCTATGATATAAGACATCATAGCACAATGAAGAATATGAAATCAATACTTTGATTGTAGTGGTATATGAGATGAGGACTGGATGAAATACATAAGATAGTTGAGCATGAATGCATGAACATAAACTATCTGAGAATGCAAGACCAAGTATAAAAATCATTCTAAAATAAGGTGTAAACTGAATGACTGAAATCTGTATAGCTGATTAACTGAAATTATGTACACTTGGTCAAGCAATTTAATATTGAACTGAGATTATTAGAGGTATCATCTAACTAACATTCCCCAATGATGTAATTGGGGTCCAACCTATAACCTTAGTTGGAAGGCTGTCAGTACCGTGCCACGGGTACTAAATCTGGCTTTGTGGATCCACTAAACTACTATCCTAAAGGACTAAGGAGTCACCTTCTACTAGCAGGCACTCTCATGATATATGTATTAACCCTTAAATGGTAGGTGGACATCTCAAGCCTACACTGTCAACATAGTTTGGAACTCAGGGACTGCTACTAAAGGTCACACCCTCTACTGGCAAGTAAGCTTCGCTCGATGCTAAATCCTACCTCCAACTGAACTGACATTCGTACTATACTGAACTAAGTTCAAGTGGTGCTCATCATGAACATAAATGCATAAGTATACTGATAAAATTCATGAATTAACTGTCTGAGTATTTGAAAAGCTGAAATCATGTACAACACATAGGTATTAGTTGTTCATAACCCTCCAGCACTGAATGAAACATTAATAATATAATGTCAAAGCTTACAACTGCAATACGAAAGTCAAAGTTCAAAACTCAAGGCACAGACTCTTTCTCTAATTTTGAGAGAACATGAACACTGAACATGGAAACTCCTTAAACATGGGAAATCACATGATTTGATGGAAAATTTCTTAATCTAGGGATTTAACATAGAAACATCAACACTCAACATATGAAATGGCTTACTCCACTTGGAAATACTTGTAAACATATCTTGTACTTGAATTAACCAGATATTCATGGAGCTAATACATCTAGAACATGGAGAAACTCATAATTTAAATGGAGAGGATTTTTGGATTTCATATGTGGAATGGACCCACGGATAAAGTCCCACATACATCACTAGAAGGATTCTTGAAGATTGCTTGTGAATTTCTTGAACTTGAATCTTGAATTCTTTGATTTCTTGTGAAAGAGTTAGGGTTTGTTCTTTGGATGAAAGATAGTTTTTTTGAGAGGATTTATGATAAAAGGGAAAATAATGCTCCTTAGGAGACACAATTTTATGTTCTAGATAAATTAGGTTAGGGGAATTGACCTAATTACCCTTAAATGACAAGAAAAAATATGGACAGGAAAGGGAGGCCGTGACATGGACCCTGGAGCTGTGGATGCCTAGAGCGTAGGAGTATCCCGGGTGGCGATCACCTTATCCTGATGGACTGGAAGGGGTGGTGCTTGCCTATACCGATTGTTCTTCTGTTTTGGTTTTCAAAACATACACTTGCACTCATCTGAGAAATTGTAAAACTCTCTTTAGACATACTTTGAACAACTCCAATCATAAATCAACTCTAAAATCGATGTCTCAAGGTTGGGAAGATCAAAATAAAAACCATCAAAGTCTAAGGGTATTGGAAAGGGCTAAGTCCTCAACACTTAGTGATATTTGTAAGTCTTGCACCCCTTTAAACATGAACCGAGAGAAGAATTAAGATAGGATCTTACGGGGTATTACAATATCTCCTTCTTGGGAACATTCATCCTCAAATGAGACTGGTTAGACTTAGAATACTAGGGAAAACTGAAAGTATAATTTAAATATGAACAACTGGAAACATGATTACATAACTGAGTCTGAGACATCATACATGAACTGAACTAATTTTGTGAATTCATAAAATGATAGGAGCATAGATACATAGCTGAAATGGGGAAACAAAAAGTGTGAATCTGAGAAAGATTGTTGCCTTACACTGAATCTATGTTTGCGGAGAAAAGGTGAGGGTATTTGGTTCACATATATGCTTCTGCTTCCTAATTGGATCCCTTAACCAAAGAACTTTAACCAAGGGAACACCTTTGTCCCTTAGTCTGTGGATCTGATGATCAAGGATCTCGACTGGAACTTTTTCAGAAGAAAGGCTATCCTTAACATCCATAATGTCCAAACGAACAACTACAGCTGAATCACCAATACTACAATTGCAGGTAGCTTTAGCTCATAAGCTACCTTCCTAAAATGACTCAAGATTCTATATGGTCCAACATAACAGGGACTGAGCTTTCCTTTCTTGCAAAATATCTTCGCTCCTTTCATAGGCAAAATTTTAATATTAACGAAGTCACCAACCTTAAACTCAAGATCCCTAATCCACACGTCTGTATAAGATTTACGACAAATTTGGCCTATCTTCAGCCTCTCCCGTATCAACTGAACTTTCTCCATCACATCAAACACTGCATCTATCCCTATCAAAGAAGCTTTACCTACCTGAAACCAACAAATATGAGATCTATATCTCCATCCATAGAGAGCCTCAAACAGTGTCATCTGATAACTGGAGTGATAACTGTTATTATAACAAAACACAATAAAAGGTAAGTGGTCATCCCAACTGCCTTTAAAGTCAATAACACATATCCTCTAATATATGAATTGTCCTCTCTGCCGACTATTTTTCTGAGGATGAAAAGTTGTACTAAGATGAACTAGGGTACTAAGATACTTTTGGAAAGCCTTCTAAAAGTGAGAGGTAAGTTGAGTACCTCTATTAGAA
The DNA here is from genome assembly GCF_002878395.1 of Capsicum annuum. NCBI lineage: Eukaryota > Viridiplantae > Streptophyta > Magnoliopsida > Solanales > Solanaceae > Capsicum > Capsicum annuum. The sequence goes on from NC_061120.1 coordinate 126,079,278, forward strand.
ATTATAGACAATGGAATCCCATGCAACCCAACCAACTCCCTAAGATAGAGACAAACATAATCCTCCGTTGAATAAGAGATGTGATCTGGTACAAAATGAGTTGATTTGGTCACTCTATCCATAATAACCTATATTGAATTTTCCTGATGACACGTGTGAGGAAACCCTATCACAAAATCCATGTTCACAACTTCCCACTTCTATATGGGGATGTTAAACTCTTGTAATGAACCACTACGCCTTTGGTGCTGGACCTTGACTTGCTAACAATTTGGGCACTTAGCCAAAAACTCTATAATATCCTGCTTCAAACCACTCCACCAATAGATTTCCTACAAATCTCGGTACATGTTGGTGGATCCTAGATGGATAGAGTATCCCGCACCATACGCTTTTGCAATTATTCATTGCCTTGAATCATCAACTGACGGAACACATAACCTACCCTGACAACAAAGTACACCATCTCCCCCTTGGGAGAAAACCTATACCTTCTGATCTCTAACTGCCTTTTTTTGCTTAACTAATGCTCTAGAAGTGAATGGTAAGAGTTTGCTATAGCTTTCTTAGATAGATTCTTCCTATTGGAGTTGACGGAGGCCAAGGTGTTACAGTTTATTAAATTGAGGTAGGGAAGCATGAGCATGAGGAAGTATTCCCTCAAGTTTACTCAGTTAGCTAGATATGTTCCTCATGTGGTAGTTGATAACAGGTTTAAGATGAGTAAGTTTGTGTCTGGCGTATCTGATAGTGTGGTCAAAGAGTGCAGGACTGCAATGATGATTAGTGAGATGGACTTGTCTAGGCTGATGGTCCATGCTTAATATATAGAGGAGTAGAAGATTAAGGAGAGGGAGAGAGGAAACAAAAGGGCTAGGATGGGTAGTTTTAACTTTAGTCAGCCAAAGTTAGAGGGTGACAACCATCCTTAATTTCATCAGAGGTCTTCAACCCCATCACCTCTTCAGCCAGTGCTCCCATACATAAATTCTGAATGATAATAAAGATAGAGCACCAGGCTCTAAGTCCTAGGTCAGTGTTAGTAGTTCTCATACAAATCCTCTATGTAAAAAGTATGGCCGACACAATCAGAGTGAGTGTAGAGCAGGTAGTGATGTGTGCTTTGGGTATGCCAAGCCAGCCCATTGGATTCGGAAGTATCGAGTAGTTGCTCAAAAAGGTAGGGATGTGCGCTAATAGGTCTGTTGTTCGTAGAAACAAAATAGTTCATTTTCAGTTCCCGAATGAACCAGTCGTTCAATGGAGGGGTAGTACCACAGCTCTTAGGGGTTAGTTGATTTCGTACCTTAGAGCGTGACAGGTGATATCAAAGGGGCGTATTTACCATGTGGTGCAATTCAAAGACACTAACTCAGTAATTTCATCTCTTGAATTAGTTCCGAAAGTAAATGAATTCTCAAATGTATTTCTTAAAGATCTTCTTGGAGTTCCTCCTAAAAGAGAAATCGACCTTGAAATAGACCTTCTTCTAGATACTCAGCCTTTATCTATTCTGCCATACAGAATGGCTCCAGTTGAACTCAAAGAATTAGAAGAACAGTTAATGGATCTTCTAGATAAAGGATTTATTAGACCCAGCATCTCCCCATGGGGTGCACCTATTCT